>NC_088410.1:5498449-5500949 GCF_034236695.1 Oncorhynchus nerka | reverse complement strand
GACAGAGATGATACCAGTGTCTAGTCAGAACGTACAACAGACAGAGAGATGATACCAGTGTCTAGTCAGAACGTACAACAGACAGAGATGATACCAGTGTCTAGTCAGAACGTACAACAGAGATGATACCAGTGTCTAGTCAGAACATACAACAGAGATGATACCAGTGTCTAGTCAGAACGTACAACAGACAGAGAGATGATACCAGTGTCTAGTCAGAACGTACAACAGACAGAGATGATACCAGTGTCTAGTCAGAACGTACAACAGACAGAGATGATACCAGTGTCTAGTCAGAACGTACAACAGACAGAGATGATACCAGTGTCTAGTCAGAACATACAACAGACAGAGATGATACCAGTGTCTAGTCAGAACGTACAACAGACAGAGATGATACCAGTGTCTAGTCAGAACGTACAACAGACAGAGATGATACCAGTGTCTAGTCAGAACATACAACAGACAGAGATGATACCAGTGTCTAGTCAGAACGTACAGCCGTTGAAGATGTCACACATGTGATGCATCTTGGGTGTGTGTTGTTGCTTTGTCAGGGTGGTAACACAGGAAATGCAAAGAGGGTGAAGTGCAACACACACAGAGAGGCAGAAACCTTTCCGTCCCCAACAAAGCGGAAACAGACCGCTGATCTACACTCCAGAAGAGACCGACAGACTAATACCATAGGATCTGTATCTGTCTGTCTCCCTGTCTCTCTCTGTCTGTCTCTCTGTCTCTCTATCTGTCTGTCTCTCTGTCTCTCTCTCTGTCTGTCTCTCTGTCTCTCTCTCTCTGTATCTCTCTGTCTCTCTCTCTGTCTGTCTCTCTGTCTCTCTCTCTGTCTGTCTCTCTGTCTCTCTCTGTCTGTCTCTCTGTCTCTCTCTCTGTCTGTCTCTCTGTCTCTCTCTCTGTCTCTCTCTCTGTCTGTCTCTCTGTCTCTCTCTCTCTCTCTCTCTCTGTCTGTTTCTCTGTCTCTCTCTGTCTGTCTCTCTGTCTCTCTCTCTGTCTGTCTCTCTGTCTCTCTATCTGTCTGTCTCTCTGGCTCTCTCTCTCTGTATCTCTCTCTCTGTCTCTGTATCTCTCTCTCTCTCTCTCTCTCTCTGTCTGTCTGTCTGTCTCTCTATCTGTCTGTCTCTCTGTCTCTCTCTCTGTCTGTCTCTCTGTCTCTCTCTGTATCTCTCTCTCTCTCTGGATCTGTCTGTCTCTTTGTCTCTCTCTCTGTCTGTCTCTCTCTCTGTGTGTCTGTCTCTCTCTGGATCTGTCTGTCTCTGTGTCTCTCTCTCTGTCTGTCTCTCTCTCTGTGTGTCTGTCTCTCTCTGTATCTCTCTCTTTCTCTCTGGATCTGTCTGTCTCTTTGTCTCTCTCTCTGTCTGTCTCTCTCTCTCTGTGTGTCTGTCTCTTTGTCTCTGTCTCTTTGTCTCTGTCTCTTTCTCTCTCTCTTTCTCTCTGTCTCTCTGTCTCTCTGTCTCTCTCTGTCTCTCTCTCTCTCTCCTCTCTCTCTCTCTCTCTCTCTCTCTCTCTCTCTCTCTCTCTCTCTCTCTCTCTCTCTCTCTCTCTCTCTCTCTCTCTCTCTCTCTCTCTCTCTCTCTCTCTCTCTCTCTCTGTCTCTCTCTGTCTCTCTCTGTCTCTCTCTCTCTGTCTCTCTCTCTCTCTCTCTCTCTCTCTCTCTCTCTCTCTGTCTCTCTCTCTCTGTCTCTCTCTCTCTCTCTCTCTCTCTCTCTCTCTCTCTCTCTCTCCTTCAGCTTGTGGTCTGTTGACAGTTCTCACAATGGCTATTTTTTGCTCAAATTTCACTGACAAATTTCAGAGAGGCAGACAGAGGAGAAGTGAGAGTAGTTTAGGGAAGCAGGTCAGTGTCTCCATCAGCAGATGTAAAATAAACATGAATGGCATCAACAAGGAAAGGTTTTACAAGTCTCTCAATCACTGTTTCTTTAGGATTCTTTACTCCCACACACACAGAGAGAGAGAGAGAGAGACAAGATCCTCTAGGTAAAACAAGTCAAGACAAGATGTCTGGCATTCCTCCTCTCCTCTGAAACGTGTGTGTGTGTGTGTGTGGGGGGTTGGTTGACAAAGTGAGTGTTAGCTGAAGTGACAGAGACAGTCTATAGAGAGAGGGTCTGACTGGTAGGTTACTGTAACAGTCTATAGAGAGAGGGTCTGACTGGTAGGTTACTGTAACAGTCTATAGAGAGAGACTGGTAGGTTACTGTAACAGTCTATAGAGAGAGAGGGTCTTACTGGTAGGTTACTGTAACAGTCTATAGAGAGAGACTGGTAGGTTACTGTAACAGTCTATAGAGAGAGACTGGTAGGTTACTGTAACAGTCTATAGAGAGAGACGGGTAGGTTACTGTAACAGTCTATAGAGAGAGGGTCTGACTGGTAGGTTACTGTAACAGTCTATAGAGAGAGACTGGTAGGTTACTGTAACAGTCTATAGAGAGAGACTGGTTGGTTACTGTAACAGTCTATAGAGAGAGACTGGTAGGTT
>NC_088410.1:5410375-5495449 GCF_034236695.1 Oncorhynchus nerka | reverse complement strand
GTATAATAAACAGACAGTGTGTTGTATAATAACCAGGTGTTATATAATAACCAGACAGTGTGTTGTATAATAACCAGACAGTGTGTTGTATAATAACCAGACAGGTGTTGTATAATAACCAGACAGTGTGTTGTATAATAACCAGACAGTGTGTTGTATAATAACCAGACAGTGTGTTGTATAATAACCAGACAGTGTGTTGTATAATAACCAGACAGTGTGTTGTATAATAACCAGACAATAATAACCAGACAGTGTGTTGTATAATAACCAGACAGTGTGTTGTATAATAACCAGACAGTGTGTTGTATAATAACCAGACAGTGTGTTGTATAATAACCAGACAGTGTGTTGTATAATAACCAGGTGTTGTATAATAACCAGACAGGGTGTTGTATAATAACCAGACAGTGTGTTGTATAATAACCAGACAGTGTGTTGTATAATAACCAGACAGTGTGTTGTATAATAACCAGACAGTGTGTTGTATAATAACCAGACATTGTGTTGTATAATAACCAGGTGTTGTATAATAACCAGACAGTGTGTTGTATAATAACCAGACAGTGTGTTGTATAATAACCAGACAGTGTGTTGTATAATAACCAGACAGTGTGTTGTATAATAACCAGGTGTTATATAATAACCAGACAGTGTGTTGTATAATAACCATACAGTGTGTTGTATAATAACCAGGTGTTGTATAATAACCAGACAGTGTGTTGTATAATAACCAGACAGTGTGTTGTATAATAACCAGACAGTGTGTTGTATAATAACCAGACAGTGTGTTGTATAATAACCAGACAGTGTGTTGTATAATAACCAGACAGTGTGTTGTATAATAACCAGACAGTGTGTTGTATAATAACCAGGTGTTGTATAATAACCAGACAGTGTGTTATATAATAACCAGACAGTGTGTTGTATAATAACCAGACAGTGTGTTGTATAATAACCAGACAGTGTATTGTATAATAACCAGACAGTGTGTTGTATAATAACCAGGTGTTGTATAATAACCAGACAGTGTGTTATATAATAACCAGACAGTGTGTTGTATAATAACCAGACAGTGTATTGTATAATAACCAGACAGTGTGTTGTATAATAACCAGGTGTTGTATAATAACCAGACAGTGTGTTGTATAATAACCAGACAGTGTGTTGTATAATAACCAGACAGTGTGTTGTATAATAACCAGGTGTTGTATAATAACCAGACTGTGTGTTGTATAATAACCAGACAGTGTGTTGTATAATAACCAGACAGTGTGTTGTATAATAACCAGACAATGTGTTGTATAATAACCAGACAGTGTGTTGTATAATAACCAGACAGTGTGTTGTATAATAACCAGACAGTGTGTTGTATAATAACCAGACAGTGTGTTGTATAATAACCAGACATTGTGTTGTATAATAACCAGACAGTGTGTTGTATAATAACCAGACAGTGTGTTGTATAATAACCAGACAGTGTGTTGTATAATAACCAGACAGTGTGTTGTATAATAACCAGACAGTGTGTTGTATAATAACCAGACAGTGTGTTGTATAATAACCAGACAGTGTGTTGTCAAACACCAGGTGTTGTATAATAACCAGGTGTTGTATAATAACCAGGTGTTGTATAATAACCAGACAGTGTGTTGTATAATAACCAGACAGTGTGTTGTATAATAACCAGTCAGTGTGTTGTATAATAACCAGACAGTGTGTTGTATATTAACCAGACAGTGTGTTGTATAATAACCAGACAGTGTGTTGTATAATAACCAGACAGTGTGTTGTATAATAACCAGGTGTTGTATAATAACCAGACAGTGTGTTGTATAATAACCAGACAGTGTGTTGTATAATAACCAGGTGTTGTATAATAACCAGACAGTGTGTTGTATAATAACCAGGTGTTGTATAATAACCAGACAGTGTGTTGTATAATAACCAGACAGTGTGTTGTATAATAACCAGACAGTGTGTTGTATAATAACCAGACAGTGTGTTGTATAATAACCAGACAGTGTGTTGTATAATAACCAGGTGTTGTATAATAACCAGACAGTGTGTTGTATAATAACCAGACAGTGTGTTGTCAAACACCAGGTGTTGTATAATAACCAGACAGTGTGTTGTATAATAACCAGACAGTGTGTTGTATAATAACCAGGTGTTGTATAATAACCAGACAGTGTGTTGTATAATAACCAGACAGTGTGTTGTATAATAACCAGACAGTGTGTTGTATAATAACCAGACAGTGTGTTGTATAATAACCAGACAGTGTGTTGTATAATAACCAGACAGTGTGTTGTATAATAACCAGGTGTTGTATAATAACCAGACAGGGTGTTGTATAATAACCAGACAGTGTGTTGTATAATAACCAGACAGTGTGTTGTATAATAACCAGACAGTGTGTTGTATAATAACCAGACAGTGTGTTGTATAATAACCAGACAGTGTGTTGTATAATAACCAGACAGTGTGTTGTATAATAACCAGACAGTGTGTTGTATAATAACCAGACAGTGTGTTGTATAATAACCAGACATTGTGTTATATAATAACCAGACAGTGTGTTGTATAATAACCAGACAGTGTGTTGTATAATAACCAGGTGTTGTATAATAACCAGGTGTTATATAATAACCAGACAGTGTGTTGTATTATAACCAGACAGTGTGTTGTATAATAACCAGACAGTGTGTTGTATAATAACCAGGTGTTGTATAATAACCAGACAGTGTGTTGTATAATAACCAGACAGTGTGTTGTATAATAACCAGACAGTGTGTTGTATAATAACCAGACAGTGTGTTGTATAATAACCAGGTGTTGTATAATAACCAGATAGTGTGTTGTATTATAACCAGACAGTGTGTTGTATAATAACCAGACAGTGTGTTGTATTATAACCAGACAGTGTGTTGTATAATAACCAGACAGTGTGTTGTATTATAACCAGACAGTGTGTTGTATAATAACCAGACAGTGTGTTGTATAATAACCAGGTGTTGTATAATAACCAGACAGTGTGTTGTATAATAACCAGACAGTGTGTTGTATAATAACCAGACAGTGTGTTGTATAATAACCAGGTGTTGTATAATAACCAGACAGGGTGTTGTATAATAACCAGACAGTGTGTTGTATAATAACCAGACAGTGTGTTGTATAATAACCAGACAGTGTGTTGTATAATAACCAGACAGTGTGTTGTATAATAACCAGACAGTGTGTTGTATAATAACCATACAGTGTGTTGTATAATAACCAGACAGTGTGTTGTATAATAACCAGACAGTGTGTTGTATAATAACCAGACAGTGTGTTGTATAATAACCAGACAGTGTGTTGTATAATAACCAGACAGTGTGTTGTATAATAACCAGGTGTTGTATAATAACCAGACAGTGTGTTGTATAATAACCAGACAGTGTGTTGTATAATAACCAGACAGTGTGTTGTCAAACACCAGGTGTTGTATAATAACCAGACAGTGTGTTGTATAATAACCAGACAGTGTGTTGTATAATAACCAGGTGTTGTATAATAACCAGACAGTGTGTTGTATAATAACCAGACAGTGTGTTGTCAAACACCAGGTGTTGTATAATAACCAGACAGTGTGTTGTATAATAACCAGACAGTGTGTTGTATAATAACCAGGTGTTGTATAATAACCAGACAGTGTGTTGTATAATAACCAGACTGTGTGTTGTATAATAACCAGACAGTGTGTTGTAAAATAACCAGACAGTGTGTTGTATAATAACCAGACAGTGTGTTGTCAAACACCAGGTGTTGTATAATAACCAGACAGTGTGTTGTATAATAACCAGACAGGGTGTTGTATAATAACCAGACAGTGTGTTGTATAATAACCAGACAGTGTGTTGTATTATAACCAGACAGTGTGTTGTATTATAACCAGACAGTGTGTTGTATAATAACCAGGTGTTATATAATAACCAGACAGTGTGTTGTATAATAACCAGACAGTGTGTTGTATTATAACCAGACAGTGTGTTGTATTATAACCAGACAGTGTGTTGTATAATAACCAGGTGTTATATAATAACCAGACAGTGTGTTATATAATAACCAGACAGTGTGTTGTATAATAACCAGACAGTGTGTTGTATAATAACCAGACAGTGTGTTGTATAATAACCAGACAGTGTGTTGTATAATAACCAGACAGTGTGTTGTATAATAACCAGACAGTGTGTTGTATAATAACCAGGTGTTGTATAATAACCAGACAGTGTGTTGTATAATAACCAGACAGTGTGTTGTATAATAACCAGACAGTGTGTTGTATAATAACCAGGTGTTGTATAATAACCAGGTGTTGTATAATAACCAGGTGTTGTATAATAACCAGACAGTGTGTTGTATAATAACCAGACAGTGTGTTGTATAATAACCAGACAGTGTGTTGTATAATAACCAGACAGTGTGTTGTATAATAACCAGACAGTGTGTTGTATAATAACCAGACAGTGTGTTGTATAATAACCAGACAGTGTGTTGTATAATAACCAGACAGTGTGTTGTATAATAACCAGACAGTGTGTTGTATAATAACCAGACAGTGTGTTGTATAATAACCAGACAGTGTGTTGTATAATAACCAGGTGTTGTATAATAACCAGACAGTATGTTGTATCATAACCAGACAGTGTGTTGTATAATAACCAGGTGTTGTATAATAACCAGACAGTGTGTTGTATAATAACCAGACAGTGTGTTGTATAATAACCAGACAGTGTGTTGTATAATAACCAGGTGTTGTATAATAACCAGGTGTTGTATAATAACCAGGTGTTGTATAATAACCAGACAGTGTGTTGTATAATAACCAGACAGTGTGTTGTATAATAACCAGACAGTGTGTTGTATAATAACCAGACAGTGTGTTGTATAATAACCAGACAGTGTGTTGTATAATAACCAGACAGTGTGTTGTATAATAACCAGACAGTGTGTTGTATAATAACCAGACAGTGTGTTGTATAATAACCAGACAGTGTGTTGTATAATAACCAGACAGTGTGTTGTATAATAACCAGACAGTGTGTTGTATAATAACCAGGTGTTGTATAATAACCAGACAGTATGTTGTATCATAACCAGACAGTGTGTTGTATAATAACCAGGTGTTGTATAATAACCAGACAGTGTGTTGTATAATAACCAGACAGTGTGTTGTATAATAACCAGGTGTTGTATAATAACCAGACAGTGTGTTGTATAATAACCAGACAGTGTGTTGTATAATAACCAGACAGTGTGTTGTCAAACACCAGGTGTTGTATAATAACCAGACAGTGTGTTGTATAATAACCAGACAGTGTGTTGTCAAACACCAGGTGTTGTATAATAACCAGACAGTGTGTTGTATAATAACCAGGTGTTGTATAATAACCAGGTGTTGTATAATAACCAGACAGTGTGTTGTATAATAACCAGACAGTGTGTTGTATAATAACCAGACAGTGTGTTGTATAATAACCAGACAGTGTGTTGTATAATAACCAGACAGTGTGTTGTATAATAACCAGACAGTGTGTTGTATAATAACCAGACAGTGTGTTGTATAATAACCAGACAGTGTGTTGTATAATAACCAGACAGTGTGTTGTATAATAACCAGGTGTTGTATAATAACCAGACAGTGTGTTGTCAAACACCAGGTGTTGTATAATAACCAGACAGTGTGTTGTATAATAACCAGACAGTGTGTTGTATAATAACCAGACAGTGTGTTGTATATTAACCAGACAGTGTGTTGTATATTAACCAGACAGTGTGTTGTATAATAACCAGACAGTGTGTTGTATAATAACCAGACAGTGTGTTGTATAATAACCAGACAGTGTGTTGTATAATAACCAGGTGTTGTATAATAACCAGACAGTGTGTTGTATAATAACCAGACAGGTGTTGTATAATAACCAGACAGTGTGTTGTATATTAACCAGACAGTGTGTTGTATAATAACCAGACAGTGTGTTGTATAATAACCAGACAGTGTGTTGTATAATAACCAGGTGTTGTATAATAACCAGACAGTGTGTTGTATAATAACCAGACAGTGTGTTGTATAATAACCAGACAGTGTGTTGTATAATAACCAGGTGTTGTATAATAACCAGACAGTGTGTTGTATAATAACCAGGTGTTGTATAATAACCAGACAGTGTGTTGTATAATAACCAGACAGTGTGTTGTATAATAACCAGACAGTGTGTTGTATAATAACCAGACAGTGTATTGTATAATAACCAGACAGTGTGTTGTATAATAACCAGACAGTGTATTGTATAATAACCAGACAGTGTGTTGTATAATAACCAGACCGTTTGTTGTATAATAACCAGACAGTGTGTTGTATAATAACCAGACAGTGTGTTGTATAATAACCAGACAGTGTGTTGTATAATAACCAGACAGTGTGTTGTATAATAACCAGACAGTGTGTTGTATAATAACCAGACAGTGTGTTGTATAATAACCAGACAATGTGTTGTATAATAACCAGACAGTGTGTTGTATAATAACCAGGTGTTGTATAATAACCAGACAGTGTGTTGTATAATAACCAGACAGTGTGTTGTATAATAACCAGGTGTTGTATAATAACCAGACAGTGTGTTGTATAATAACCAGACAGTGTGTTGTATAATAACCAGACAGTGTGTTGTATAATAACCAGGTGTTGTATAATAACCAGGTGTTGTATAATAACCAGACAGTGTGTTGTATAATAACCAGACAGTGTGTTGTATAATAACCAGACAGTGTGTTGTATAATAACCAGACAGTGTGTTGTATAATAACCAGACAGTGTGTTGTATAATAACCAGACAGTGTGTTGTATAATAACCAGACAGTGTGTTGTATAATAACCAGACAGTGTGTTGTATAATAACCAGACAGTGTGTTGTATAATAACCAGACAGTGTGTTGTATAATAACCAGACAGTGTGTTGTATAATAACCAGGTGTTGTATAATAACCAGACAGTATGTTGTATCATAACCAGACAGTGTGTTGTATAATAACCAGGTGTTGTATAATAACCAGACAGTGTGTTGTATAATAACCAGACAGTGTGTTGTATAATAACCAGGTGTTGTATAATAACCAGACAGTGTGTTGTATAATAACCAGACAGTGTGTTGTATAATAACCAGACAGTGTGTTGTCAAACACCAGGTGTTGTATAATAACCAGACAGTGTGTTGTATAATAACCAGACAGTGTGTTGTCAAACACCAGGTGTTGTATAATAACCAGACAGTGTGTTGTATAATAACCAGGTGTTGTATAATAACCAGGTGTTGTATAATAACCAGACAGTGTGTTGTATAATAACCAGACAGTGTGTTGTATAATAACCAGACAGTGTGTTGTATAATAACCAGACAGTGTGTTGTATAATAACCAGACAGTGTGTTGTATAATAACCAGACAGTGTGTTGTATAATAACCAGACAGTGTGTTGTATAATAACCAGGTGTTGTATAATAACCAGACAGTGTGTTGTCAAACACCAGGTGTTGTATAATAACCAGACAGTGTGTTGTATAATAACCAGACAGTGTGTTGTATAATAACCAGACAGTGTGTTGTATATTAACCAGACAGTGTGTTGTATATTAACCAGACAGTGTGTTGTATAATAACCAGACAGTGTGTTGTATAATAACCAGACAGTGTGTTGTATAATAACCAGACAGTGTGTTGTATAATAACCAGGTGTTGTATAATAACCAGACAGTGTGTTGTATAATAACCAGACAGGTGTTGTATAATAACCAGACAGTGTGTTGTATATTAACCAGACAGTGTGTTGTATAATAACCAGACAGTGTGTTGTATAATAACCAGACAGTGTGTTGTATAATAACCAGGTGTTGTATAATAACCAGACAGTGTGTTGTATAATAACCAGACAGTGTGTTGTATAATAACCAGACAGTGTGTTGTATAATAACCAGGTGTTGTATAATAACCAGACAGTGTGTTGTATAATAACCAGGTGTTGTATAATAACCAGACAGTGTGTTGTATAATAACCAGACAGTGTGTTGTATAATAACCAGACAGTGTGTTGTATAATAACCAGACAGTGTATTGTATAATAACCAGACAGTGTGTTGTATAATAACCAGACAGTGTATTGTATAATAACCAGACAGTGTGTTGTATAATAACCAGACCGTTTGTTGTATAATAACCAGACAGTGTGTTGTATAATAACCAGACAGTGTGTTGTATAATAACCAGACAGTGTGTTGTATAATAACCAGACAGTGTGTTGTATAATAACCAGACAGTGTGTTGTATAATAACCAGACAATGTGTTGTATAATAACCAGACAGTGTGTTGTATAATAACCAGGTGTTGTATAATAACCAGACAGTGTGTTGTATAATAACCAGACAGTGTGTTGTATAATAACCAGACAGTGTGTTGTATAATAACCAGACAGTGTGTTGTATAATAACCAGACAGTGTGTTGTATAATAACCAGACAGTGTGTTGTATAATAACCAGACAGTGTGTTGTATAATAACCAGACAGTGTGTTGTATAATAACCAGGTGTTGTATAATAACCAGACAGTGTGTTGTATAATAACCAGACAGTGTGTTGTATAATAACCAGGTGTTGTATAATAACCAGACAATGTGTTGTATAATAACCAGACAGTGTGTTGTATAATAACCAGGTGTTGTATAATAACCAGACAGTGTGTTATATAATAACCAGACAGTGTGTTGTATAATAACCAGGTGTTGTATATTAACCAGACAGTGTGTTGTATAATAACCAGACAGTGTGTTGTATAATAACCAGACAGTGTGTTGTATAATAACCAGACAGTGTGTTGTATAATAACCAGACAGTGTATTGTATAATAACCAGACAGTGTGTTGTATAATAACCAGACAGTGTATTGTATAATAACCAGACAGTGTGTTGTATAATAACCAGACCGTGTGTTGTATAATAACCAGACAGTGTGTTGTATAATAACCAGACAGTGTGTTGTATAATAACCAGACAGTGTGTTGTATAATAACCAGACAGTGTGTTGTCAAACACCAGGTGTTGTATAATAACCAGGTGTTGTATAATAACCAGACAGTGTGTTGTATAATAACCAGGTGTTGTATAATAACCAGACAGTGTGTTGTATAATAACCAGACAGTGTGTTGTATAATAACCAGGTGTTGTATAATAACCAGACAGTGTGTTGTATAATAACCAGACAGTGTGTTGTATAATAACCAGACAGTGTGTTGTATAATAACCAGACAGTGTGTTGTATAATAACCAGGTGTTGTATAATAACCAGACAGTGTGTTGTATAATAACCAGACAGTGTGTTGTATAATAACCAGGTGTTGTATAATAACCAGACAGGGTGTTGTATAATAACCAGACAGTGTGTTGTATAATAACCAGACAGTGTGTTGTATAATAACCAGACAGTGTGTTGTATAATAACCAGACAGTGTGTTGTATAATAACCAGGTGTTGTATAATAACCAGACAGTGTGTTGTATAATAACCAGACAGTGTGTTGTATAATAACCAGACAGTGTGTTGTATAATAACCAGACAATGTGTTGTATAATAACCAGACAGTGTGTTGTATAATAACCAGGTGTTGTATAATAACCAGACAGTGTGTTGTATAATAACCAGACAGTGTGTTGTATAATAACCAGGTGTTGTATAATAACCAGACAGTGTGTTATATAATAACCAGACAGTGTGTTGTATAATAACCAGACAGTGTGTTGTATAATAACCAGACTGTGTGTTGTATAATAACCAGACAGTGTGTTGTATAATAACCAGACAGTGTGTTGTATAATAACCAGGTGTTGTATAATAACCAGACAGTATGTTGTATCATAACCAGACAGTGTGTTGTATAATAACCAGGTGTTGTATAATAACCAGACAGTGTGTTGTATAATAACCAGACAGTGTGTTGTATAATAACCAGACAGTGTGTTGTCAAACACCAGGTGTTGTATAATAACCAGACAGTGTGTTGTATAATAACCAGACAGTGTGTTGTCAAACACCAGGTGTTGTATAATAACCAGACAGTGTGTTGTATAATAACCAGGTGTTGTATAATAACCAGGTGTTGTATAATAACCAGACAGTGTGTTGTATAATAACCAGACAGTGTGTTGTATAATAACCAGACAGTGTGTTGTATAATAACCAGACAGTGTGTTGTATAATAACCAGACAGTGTGTTGTATAATAACCAGACAGTGTGTTGTATAATAACCAGACAGTGTGTTGTATAATAACCAGACAGTGTGTTGTATAATAACCAGACAGTGTGTTGTATAATAACCAGACAGTGTGTTGTATAATAACCAGGTGTTGTATAATATCCAGACAGTGTGTTGTCAAACACCAGGTGTTGTATAATAACCAGACAGTGTGTTGTATAATAACCAGACAGTGTGTTGTATAATAACCAGACAGTGTGTTGTATATTAACCAGACAGTGTGTTGTATATTAACCAGACAGTGTGTTGTATAATAACCAGACAGTGTGTTGTATAATAACCAGACAGTGTGTTGTATAATAACCAGACAGTGTGTTGTATAATAACCAGGTGTTGTATAATAACCAGACAGTGTGTTGTATAATAACCAGACAGGTGTTGTATAATAACCAGACAGTGTGTTGTATATTAACCAGACAGTGTGTTGTATAATAACCAGACAGTGTGTTGTATAATAACCAGACAGTGTGTTGTATAATAACCAGGTGTTGTATAATAACCAGACAGTGTGTTGTATAATAACCAGACAGTGTGTTGTATAATAACCAGACAGTGTGTTGTATAATAACCAGGTGTTGTATAATAACCAGACAGTGTGTTGTATAATAACCAGGTGTTGTATAATAACCAGACAGTGTGTTGTATAATAACCAGACAGTGTGTTGTATAATAACCAGACAGTGTGTTGTATAATAACCAGACAGTGTATTGTATAATAACCAGACAGTGTGTTGTATAATAACCAGACAGTGTATTGTATAATAACCAGACAGTGTGTTGTATAATAACCAGACCGTGTGTTGTATAATAACCAGACAGTGTGTTGTATAATAACCAGACAGTGTGTTGTATAATAACCAGACAGTGTGTTGTATAATAACCAGACAGTGTGTTGTATAATAACCAGACAATGTGTTGTATAATAACCAGACAGTGTGTTGTATAATAACCAGGTGTTGTATAATAACCAGACAGTGTGTTGTATAATAACCAGACAGTGTGTTTTATAATAACCAGACAGTGTGTTGTATAATAACCAGACAGTGTGTTGTATAATAACCAGACAGTGTGTTGTATAATAACCAGACAGTGTGTTGTATAATAACCAGACAGTGTGTTGTATAATAACCAGACAGTGTGTTGTATAATAACCAGACAGTGTGTTGTATAATAACCAGACAGTGTATTGTATAATAACCAGACAGTGTGTTGTATAATAACCAGACAGTGTATTGTATAATAACCAGACAGTGTGTTGTATAATAACCAGACCGTGTGTTGTATAATAACCAGACAGTGTGTTGTATAATAACCAGACAGTGTGTTGTATAATAACCAGACAGTGTGTTGTATAATAACCAGACAGTGTGTTGTATAATAACCAGACAGTGTGTTGTATTATAACCAGACAGTGTGTTGTATAATAACCAGACAGTGTGTTGTATAATAACCAGACAATGTGTTGTATAATAACCAGACAGTGTGTTGTATAATAACCAGGTGTTGTATAATAACCAGACAGTGTGTTGTATAATAACCAGACAGTGTGTTGTATAATAACCAGACAGTGTGTTGTATAATAACCAGACAGTGTGTTGTATAATAACCAGACAGTGTGTTGTATAATAACCAGACAGTGTGTTGTATAATAACCAGACAGTGTGTTGTATAATAACCAGACAGTGTGTTGTATAATAACCAGACAGTGTGTTGTATAATAACCAGGTGTTGTATAATAACCAGACAGTGTGTTGTATAATAACCAGACAGTGTGTTGTATAATAACCAGGTGTTGTATAATAACCAGACAGTGTGTTGTATAATAACCAGACAGTGTGTTGTATAATAACCAGGTGTTGTATAATAACCAGACAGTGTGTTGTATAATAACCAGACAGTGTGTTGTATAATAACCAGACAGTGTGTTGTATAATAACCAGACAGTGTGTTGTATAATAACCAGGTGTTGTATAATAACCAGACAGTGTGTTGTATATTAACCAGACAGTGTGTTGTATATTAACCAGACAGTGTGTTGTATAATAACCAGACAGTGTGTTGTATAATAACCAGACAGTGTGTTGTATAATAACCAGACAGTGTGTTGTATAATAACCAGGTGTTGTATAATAACCAGACAGTGTGTTGTATAATAACCAGACAGGTGTTGTATAATAACCAGACAGTGTGTTGTATATTAACCAGACAGTGTGTTGTATAATAACCAGACAGTGTGTTGTATAATAACCAGACAGTGTGTTGTATAATAACCAGGTGTTGTATAATAACCAGACAGTGTGTTGTATAATAACCAGACAGTGTGTTGTATAATAACCAGACAGTGTGTTGTATAATAACCAGGTGTTGTATTATAACCAGACAGTGTGTTGTATAATAACCAGGTGTTGTATAATAACCAGACAGTGTGTTGTATAATAACCAGACAGTGTGTTGTATAATAACCAGACAGTGTGTTGTATAATAACCAGACAGTGTATTGTATAATAACCAGACAGTGTGTTGTATAATAACCAGACAGTGTATTGTATAATAACCAGACAGTGTGTTGTATAATAACCAGACCGTGTGTTGTATAATAACCAGACAGTGTGTTGTATAATAACCAGACAGTGTGTTGTATAATAACCAGACAGTGTGTTGTATAATAACCAGACAGTGTGTTGTATAATAACCAGACAATGTGTTGTATAATAACCAGACAGTGTGTTGTATAATAACCAGGTGTTGTATAATAACCAGACAGTGTGTTGTATAATAACCAGACAGTGTGTTTTATAATAACCAGACAGTGTGTTGTATAATAACCAGACAGTGTGTTGTATAATAACCAGACAGTGTGTTGTATAATAACCAGACAGTGTGTTGTATAATAACCAGACAGTGTGTTGTATAATAACCAGACAGTGTGTTGTATAATAACCAGACAGTGTGTTGTATAATAACCAGACAGTGTATTGTATAATAACCAGACAGTGTGTTGTATAATAACCAGACAGTGTATTGTATAATAACCAGACAGTGTGTTGTATAATAACCAGACCGTGTGTTGTATAATAACCAGACAGTGTGTTGTATAATAACCAGACAGTGTGTTGTATAATAACCAGACAGTGTGTTGTATAATAACCAGACAGTGTGTTGTATAATAACCAGACAGTGTGTTGTATTATAACCAGACAGTGTGTTGTATAATAACCAGACAGTGTGTTGTATAATAACCAGACAATGTGTTGTATAATAACCAGACAGTGTGTTGTATAATAACCAGGTGTTGTATAATAACCAGACAGTGTGTTGTATAATAACCAGACAGTGTGTTGTATAATAACCAGACAGTGTGTTGTATAATAACCAGACAGTGTGTTGTATAATAACCAGACAGTGTGTTGTATAATAACCAGACAGTGTGTTGTATAATAACCAGACAGTGTGTTGTATAATAACCAGACAGTGTGTTGTATAATAACCAGACAGTGTGTTGTATAATAACCAGGTGTTGTATAATAACCAGACAGTGTGTTGTATAATAACCAGACAGTGTGTTGTATAATAACCAGGTGTTGTATAATAACCAGACAGTGTGTTGTATAATAACCAGACAGTGTGTTGTATAATAACCAGACAGTGTGTTGTATAATAACCAGACAGTGTGTTGTATAATAACCAGGTGTTGTATAATAACCAGACAGTGTGTTGTATAATAACCAGACAGTGTGTTGTATAATAACCAGACAGTGTGTTGTATAATAACCAGGTGTTGTATAATAACCAGACAGGGTGTTGTATAATAACCAGACAGTGTGTTGTATAATAACCAGACAGTGTGTTGTATTATAACCAGACAGTGTGTTGTATAATAACCAGACAGTGTGTTGTATAATAACCAGGTGTTGTATAATAACCAGACAGTGTGTTGTATAATAACCAGACAATGTGTTGTATAATAACCAGACAGTGTGTTGTATAATAACCAGACAGTGTGTTGTATAATAACCAGACAGTGTGTTGTATAATAACCAGACAGTGTGTTGTATAATAACCAGACAGTGTGTTGTATAATAACCAGACAGTGTGTTGTATAATAACCAGACAGTGTGTTGTATAATAACCAGACAGTGTGTTGTATAATAACCAGGTGTTATATAATAACCAGACAGTGTGTTATATAATAACCAGACAGTGTGTTGTATAATAACCAGACAGTGTGTTGTATAATAACCAGACAGTGTGTTGTATAATAACCAGACAGTGTGTTGTATAATAACCAGACAGTGTGTTGTATAATAACCAGACAGTGTGTTGTATAATAACCAGGTGTTGTATAATAACCAGACAGTGTGTTGTATAATAACCAGGTGTTGTATAATAACCAGACAGTGTGTTGTATAATAACCAGACAGTGTGTTGTATAATAACCAGACAGTGTGTTGTATAATAACCAGACAGTGTGTTGTATAATAACCAGGTGTTGTATAATAACCAGACAGTGTGTTGTCAAACACCAGGTGTTGTATAATAACCAGACAGTGTGTTGTATAATAACCAGACAGTGTGTTGTATAATAACCAGACAGTGTGTTGTATAATAACCAGACAGTGTGTTGTATAATAACCAGACAGGGTGTTGTATAATAACCAGGTGTTGTATAATAACCAGACAGTGTGTTGTATAATAACCAGACAGTGTGTTGTATAATAACCAGACAGTGTGTTGTATAATAACCAGACAGTGTGTTGTATAATAACCAGACTGTGTGTTGTATAATAACCAGACAGTGTGTTGTATAATAACCAGACAGTGTGTTGTATAATAACCAGGTGTTGTATAATAACCAGACAGTATGTTGTATCATAACCAGACAGTGTGTTGTATAATAACCAGGTGTTGTATAATAACCAGACAGTGTGTTGTATAATAACCAGACAGTGTGTTGTATAATAACCAGACAGTGTGTTGTCAAACACCAGGTGTTGTATAATAACCAGACAGTGTGTTGTATAATAACCAGACAGTGTGTTGTCAAACACCAGGTGTTTTATAATAACCAGACAGTGTGTTGTATAATAACCAGGTGTTGTATAATAACCAGGTGTTGTATAATAACCAGACAGTGTGTTGTATAATAACCAGACAGTGTGTTGTATAATAACCAGACAGTGTGATGTATAATAACCAGACAGTGTGTTGTATAATAACCAGACAGTGTGTTGTATAATAACCAGACAGTGTGTTGTATAATAACCAGACAGTGTGTTGTATAATAACCAGACAGTGTGTTGTATAATAACCAGACAGTGTGTTGTATAATAACCAGGTGTTGTATAATAACCAGACAGTGTGTTGTATAATAACCAGACAGTGTGTTGTATAATAACCAGACAGTGTGTTGTATATTAACCAGACAGTGTGTTGTATATTAACCAGACAGTGTGTTGTATAATAACCAGACAGTGTGTTGTATAATAACCAGACAGTGTGTTGTATAATAACCAGACAGTGTGTTGTATAATAACCAGGTGTTGTATAATAACCAGACAGTGTGTTGTATAATAACCAGACAGGTGTTGTATAATAACCAGACAGTGTGTTGTATATTAACCAGACAGTGTGTTGTATAATAACCAGACAGTGTGTTGTATAATAACCAGACAGTGTGTTGTATAATAACCAGGTGTTGTATAATAACCAGACAGTGTGTTGTATAATAACCAGACAGTGTGTTGTATAATAACCAGACAGTGTGTTGTATAATAACCAGGTGTTGTATAATAACCAGACAGTGTGTTGTATAATAACCAGGTGTTGTATAATAACCAGACAGTGTGTTGTATAATAACCAGACAGTGTGTTGTATAATAACCAGACAGTGTGTTGTATAATAACCAGACAGTGTGTTGTATAATAACCAGACAGTGTATTGTATAATAACCAGACAGTGTGTTGTATAATAACCAGACAGTGTATTGTATAATAACCAGACAGTGTGTTGTATAATAACCAGACCGTGTGTTGTATAATAACCAGACAGTGTGTTGTATAATAACCAGACAGTGTGTTGTATAATAACCAGACAGTGTGTTGTATAATAACCAGACAGTGTGTTGTATAATAACCAGACAGTGTGTTGTATAATAACCAGACAGTGTGTTGTATAATAACCAGACAATGTGTTGTATAATAACCAGACAGTGTGTTGTATAATAACCAGGTGTTGTATAATAACCAGACAGTGTGTTGTATAATAACCAGACAGTGTGTTGTATAATAACCAGACAGTGTGTTGTATAATAACCAGACAGTGTGTTGTATAATAACCAGACAGTGTGTTGTATAATAACCAGACAGTGTGTTGTATAATAACCAGACAGTGTGTTGTATAATAACCAGACAGTGTGTTGTATAATAACCAGACAGTGTGTTGTATAATAACCAGACAGTGTGTTGTATAATAACCAGACAGTGTGTTGTATAATAACCAGACAGTGTGTTGTATAATAACCAGACAGTGTGTTGTATAATAACCAGGTGTTGTATAATAACCAGACAGTGTGTTGTATAATAACCAGACAGTGTGTTGTATAATAACCAGGTGTTGTATAATAACCAGACAGTGTGTTGTATAATAACCAGACAGTGTGTTGTATAATAACCAGGTGTTGTATAATAACCAGACAGTGTGTTATATAATAACCAGACAGTGTGTTGTATAATAACCAGGTGTTGTATATTAACCAGACAGTGTGTTGTATAATAACCAGACAGTGTGTTGTATAATAACCAGACAGTGTGTTGTATAATAACCAGACAGTGTATTGTATAATAACCAGACAGTGTGTTGTATAATAACCAGACAGTGTATTGTATAATAACCAGACAGTGTGTTGTATAATAACCAGACCGTGTGTTGTATAATAACCAGACAGTGTGTTGTATAATAACCAGACAGTGTGTTGTATAATAACCAGACAGTGTGTTGTATAATAACCAGACAGTGTGTTGTCAAACACCAGGTGTTGTATAATAACCAGGTGTTGTATAATAACCAGACAGTGTGTTGTATAATAACCAGGTGTTGTATAATAACCAGACAGTGTGTTGTATAATAACCAGACAGTGTGTTGTATAATAACCAGGTGTTGTATAATAACCAGACAGTGTGTTGTATAATAACCAGACAGTGTGTTGTATAATAACCAGACAGTGTGTTGTATAATAACCAGACAGTGTGTTGTATAATAACCAGGTGTTGTATAATAACCAGACAGTGTGTTGTATAATAACCAGACAGTGTGTTGTATAATAACCAGGTGTTGTATAATAACCAGACAGGGTGTTGTATAATAACCAGACAGTGTGTTGTATAATAACCAGACAGTGTGTTGTATTATAACCAGACAGTGTGTTGTATAATAACCAGACAGTGTGTTGTATAATAACCAGGTGTTGTATAATAACCAGACAGTGTGTTGTATAATAACCAGACAGTGTGTTGTATAATAACCAGACAGTGTGTTGTATAATAACCAGACAGTGTATTGTATAATAACCAGACAGTGTGTTGTATAATAACCAGACAGTGTATTGTATAATAACCAGACAGTGTGTTGTATAATAACCAGACCGTGTGTTGTATAATAACCAGACAGTGTGTTGTATAATAACCAGACAGTGTGTTGTATAATAACCAGACAGTGTGTTGTATAATAACCAGACAGTGTGTTGTATAATAACCAGACAGTGTGTTGTATAATAACCAGACAGTGTGTTGTATAATAACCAGACAATGTGTTGTATAATAACCAGACAGTGTGTTGTATAATAACCAGGTGTTGTATAATAACCAGACAGTGTGTTGTATAATAACCAGACAGTGTGTTGTATAATAACCAGACAGTGTGTTGTATAATAACCAGACAGTGTGTTGTATAATAACCAGACAGTGTGTTGTATAATAACCAGACAGTGTGTTGTATAATAACCAGACAGTGTGTTGTATAATAACCAGACAGTGTGTTGTATAATAACCAGACAGTGTGTTGTATAATAACCAGGTGTTGTATAATAACCAGACAGTGTGTTGTATAATAACCAGACAGTGTGTTGTATAATAACCAGGTGTTGTATAATAACCAGACAGTGTGTTGTATAATAACCAGACAGTGTGTTGTATAATAACCAGGTGTTGTATAATAACCAGACAGTGTGTTATATAATAACCAGACAGTGTGTTGTATAATAACCAGGTGTTGTATATTAACCAGACAGTGTGTTGTATAATAACCAGACAGTGTGTTGTATAATAACCAGACAGTGTGTTGTATAATAACCAGACAGTGTGTTGTATAATAACCAGACAGTGTATTGTATAATAACCAGACAGTGTGTTGTATAATAACCAGACAGTGTATTGTATAATAACCAGACAGTGTGTTGTATAATAACCAGACCGTGTGTTGTATAATAACCAGACAGTGTGTTGTATAATAACCAGACAGTGTGTTGTATAATAACCAGACAGTGTGTTGTATAATAACCAGACAGTGTGTTGTCAAACACCAGGTGTTGTATAATAACCAGGTGTTGTATAATAACCAGACAGTGTGTTGTATAATAACCAGGTGTTGTATAATAACCAGACAGTGTGTTGTATAATAACCAGACAGTGTGTTGTATAATAACCAGGTGTTGTATAATAACCAGACAGTGTGTTGTATAATAACCAGGTGTTGTATAATAACCAGACAGGGTGTTGTATAATAACCAGACAGTGTGTTGTATAATAACCAGACAGTGTGTTGTATAATAACCAGGTGTTGTATAATAACCAGACAGTGTGTTGTATAATAACCAGGTGTTGTATAATAACCAGACAGGGTGTTGTACAATAACCAGACAGTGTGTTGTATAATAACCAGGTGTTGTATAATAACCAGACAGTGTGTTGTATAATAACCAGACAGTGTGTTGTATAATAACCAGACAGTGTGTTGTATAATAACCAGGTGTTGTATAATAACCAGACAGGGTGTTGTATAATAACCAGACAGTGTGTTGTATAATAACCAGACAGTGTGTTGTATTATAACCAGACAGTGTGTTGTATAATAACCAGACAGTGTGTTGTATAATAACCAGGTGTTGTATAATAACCAGACAATGTGTTGTATAATAACCAGACAGTGTGTTGTATAATAACCAGGTGTTGTATAATAACCAGACAGTGTGTTGTATAATAACCAGACAGTGTGTTGTATAATAACCAGGTGTTGTATAATAACCAGACAATGTGTTGTATAATAACCAGACAGTGTGTTGTATAATAACCAGGTGTTGTATAATAACCAGACAGTGTGTTGTATAATAACCAGACAGTGTGTTGTATAATAACCAGGTGTTGTATAATAACCAGACAGTGTGTTATATAATAACCAGACAGTGTGTTGTATAATAACCAGACAGTGTGTTGTATAATAACCAGACAGTGTGTTGTATAATAACCAGACAGTGTGTTGTATAATAACCAGACAGTGTGTTGTATAATAACCAGACAGTGTGTTGTATAATAACCAGACAGTGTGTTGTATAATAACCAGGTGTTATATAATAACCAGACAGTGTGTTATATAATAACCAGACAGTGTATTGTATAATAACCAGACAGTGTGTTGTATAATAACCAGACCGTGTGTTGTATAATAACCAGACAGTGTGTTGTATAATAACCAGACAGTGTGTTGTATAATAACCAGACAGTGTGTTGTATAATAACCAGACAGTGTGTTGTCAAACACCAGGTGTTGTATAATAACCAGGTGTTGTATAATAACCAGACAGTGTGTTGTATAATAACCAGGTGTTGTATAATAACCAGACAGTGTGTTGTATAATAACCAGACAGTGTGTTGTATAATAACCAGGTGTTGTATAATAACCAGACAGTGTGTTGTATAATAACCAGACAGTGTGTTGTATAATAACCAGACAGTGTGTTGTATAATAACCAGACAGTGTGTTGTATAATAACCAGGTGTTGTATAATAACCAGACAGTGTGTTGTATAATAACCAGACAGTGTGTTGTATAATAACCAGACAGTGTGTTGTATAATAACCAGGTGTTGTATAATAACCAGACAGGGTGTTGTATAATAACCAGACAGTGTGTTGTATAATAACCAGACAGTGTGTTGTATTATAACCAGACAGTGTGTTGTATAATAACCAGACAGTGTGTTGTATAATAACCAGGTGTTGTATAATAACCAGACAGTGTGTTGTATAATAACCAGACAGTGTGTTGTATAATAACCAGACAGTGTGTTGTATAATAACCAGACAGTGTATTGTATAATAACCAGACAGTGTGTTGTATAATAACCAGACAGTGTATTGTATAATAACCAGACAGTGTGTTGTATAATAACCAGACCGTGTGTTGTATAATAACCAGACAGTGTGTTGTATAATAACCAGACAGTGTGTTGTATAATAACCAGACAGTGTGTTGTATAATAACCAGACAGTGTGTTGTATAATAACCAGACAGTGTGTTGTATAATAACCAGACAATGTGTTGTATAATAACCAGACAGTGTGTTGTATAATAACCAGGTGTTGTATAATAACCAGACAGTGTGTTGTATAATAACCAGACAGTGTGTTGTATAATAACCAGACAGTGTGTTGTATAATAACCAGACAGTGTGTTGTATAATAACCAGACAGTGTGTTGTATAATAACCAGACAGTGTGTTGTATAATAACCAGACAGTGTGTTGTATAATAACCAGACAGTGTGTTGTATAATAACCAGGTGTTGTATAATAACCAGACAGTGTGTTGTATAATAACCAGACAGTGTGTTGTATAATAACCAGGTGTTGTATAATAACCAGACAGTGTGTTGTATAATAACCAGACAGTGTGTTGTATAATAACCAGGTGTTGTATAATAACCAGACAGTGTGTTATATAATAACCAGACAGTGTGTTGTATAATAACCAGGTGTTGTATATTAACCAGACAGTGTGTTGTATAATAACCAGACAGTGTGTTGTATAATAACCAGACAGTGTGTTGTATAATAACCAGACAGTGTGTTGTATAATAACCAGACAGTGTATTGTATAATAACCAGACAGTGTGTTGTATAATAACCAGACAGTGTATTGTATAATAACCAGACAGTGTGTTGTATAATAACCAGACCGTGTGTTGTATAATAACCAGACAGTGTGTTGTATAATAACCAGACAGTGTGTTGTATAATAACCAGACAGTGTGTTGTATAATAACCAGACAGTGTGTTGTCAAACACCAGGTGTTGTATAATAACCAGGTGTTGTATAATAACCAGACAGTGTGTTGTATAATAACCAGGTGTTGTATAATAACCAGACAGTGTGTTGTATAATAACCAGACAGTGTGTTGTATAATAACCAGGTGTTGTATAATAACCAGACAGTGTGTTGTATAATAACCAGACAGTGTGTTGTATAATAACCAGACAGTGTGTTGTATAATAACCAGACAGTGTGTTGTATAATAACCAGGTGTTGTATAATAACCAGACAGTGTGTTGTATAATAACCAGACAGTGTGTTGTATAATAACCAGACAGTGTGTTGTATAATAACCAGGTGTTGTATAATAACCAGACAGGGTGTTGTATAATAACCAGACAGTGTGTTGTATAATAACCAGACAGTGTGTTGTATTATAACCAGACAGTGTGTTGTATAATAACCAGACAGTGTGTTGTATAATAACCAGGTGTTGTATAATAACCAGACAGTGTGTTGTATAATAACCAGACAATGTGTTGTATAATAACCAGACAGTGTGTTGTATAATAACCAGGTGTTGTATAATAACCAGACAGTGTGTTGTATAATAACCAGACAGTGTGTTGTATAATAACCAGGTGTTGTATAATAACCAGACAGTGTGTTATATAATAACCAGACAGTGTGTTGTATAATAACCAGACAGTGTGTTGTATAATAACCAGACAGTGTGTTGTATAATAACCAGACAGTGTGTTGTATAATAACCAGACAGTGTGTTGTATAATAACCAGACAGTGTGTTGTATAATAACCAGACAGTGTGTTGTATAATAACCAGACAGTGTGTTGTATAATAACCAGGTGTTATATAATAACCAGACAGTGTGTTATATAATAACCAGACAGTGTGTTGTATAATAACCAGACAGTGTGTTGTATAATAACCAGACAGTGTGTTGTATAATAACCAGACAGTGTGTTGTATAATAACCAGACAGTGTGTTGTATAATAACCAGACAGTGTGTTGTATAATAACCAGGTGTTGTATAATAACCAGACAGTGTGTTGTATAATAACCAGGTGTTGTATAATAACCAGACAGTGTGTTGTATAATAACCAGACAGTGTGTTGTATAATAACCAGACAGTGTGTTGTATAATAACCAGACAGTGTGTTGTATAATAACCAGGTGTTGTATAATAACCAGACAGTGTGTTGTCAAACACCAGGTGTTGTATAATAACCAGACAGTGTGTTGTATAATAACCAGACAGTGTGTTGTATAATAACCAGACAGTGTGTTGTATAATAACCAGACAGTGTGTTGTATAATAACCAGACAGGGTGTTGTATAATAACCAGGTGTTGTATAATAACCAGACAGTGTGTTGTATAATAACCAGACAGTGTGTTGTATAATAACCAGACAGTGTGTTGTATAATAACCAGACAGTGTGTTGTATAATAACCAGACTGTGTGTTGTATAATAACCAGACAGTGTGTTGTATAATAACCAGACAGTGTGTTGTATAATAACCAGGTGTTGTATAATAACCAGACAGTATGTTGTATCATAACCAGACAGTGTGTTGTATAATAACCAGGTGTTGTATAATAACCAGACAGTGTGTTGTATAATAACCAGACAGTGTGTTGTATAATAACCAGACAGTGTGTTGTATAATAACCAGACAGTGTGTTGTCAAACACCAGGTGTTGTATAATAACCAGACAGTGTGTTGTATAATAACCAGACAGTGTGTTGTCAAACACCAGGTGTTTTATAATAACCAGACAGTGTGTTGTATAATAACCAGGTGTTGTATAATAACCAGGTGTTGTATAATAACCAGACAGTGTGTTGTATAATAACCAGACAGTGTGTTGTATAATAACCAGACAGTGTGTTGTATAATAACCAGACAGTGTGTTGTATAATAACCAGACAGTGTGTTGTATAATAACCAGACAGTGTGTTGTATAATAACCAGACAGTGTGTTGTATAATAACCAGACAGTGTGTTGTATAATAACCAGACAGTGTGTTGTATAATAACCAGGTGTTGTATAATAACCAGACAGTGTGTTGTCAAACACCAGGTGTTGTATAATAACCAGACAGTGTGTTGTATAATAACCAGACAGTGTGTTGTATAATAACCAGACAGTGTGTTGTATATTAACCAGACAGTGTGTTGTATATTAACCAGACAGTGTGTTGTATAATAACCAGACAGTGTGTTGTATAATAACCAGACAGTGTGTTGTATAATAACCAGACAGTGTGTTGTATAATAACCAGGTGTTGTATAATAACCAGACAGTGTGTTGTATAATAACCAGACAGGTGTTGTATAATAACCAGACAGTGTGTTGTATATTAACCAGACAGTGTGTTGTATAATAACCAGACAGTGTGTTGTATAATAACCAGACAGTGTGTTGTATAATAACCAGGTGTTGTATAATAACCAGACAGTGTGTTGTATATTAACCAGACAGTGTGTTGTATAATAACCAGACAGTGTGTTGTATAATAACCAGACAGTGTGTTGTATAATAACCAGACAGTGTGTTGTATAATAACCAGGTGTTGTATAATAACCAGACAGTGTGTTGTATAATAACCAGACAGGTGTTGTATAATAACCAGACAGTGTGTTGTATAATAACCAGACAGTGTGTTGTATAATAACCAGACAGTGTGTTGTATAATAACCAGACAGTGTGTTGTCAAACACCAGGTGTTGTATAATAACCAGGTGTTGTATAATAACCAGACAGTGTGTTGTATAATAACCAGGTGTTGTATAATAACCAGACAGTGTGTTGTATAATAACCAGACAGTGTGTTGTATAATAACCAGGTGTTGTATAATAACCAGACAGTGTGTTGTATAATAACCAGACAGTGTGTTGTATAATAACCAGACAGTGTGTTGTATAATAACCAGACAGTGTGTTGTATAATAACCAGGTGTTGTATAATAACCAGACAGTGTGTTGTATAATAACCAGACAGTGTGTTGTATAATAACCAGACAGTGTGTTGTATAATAACCAGGTGTTGTATAATAACCAGACAGGGTGTTGTATAATAACCAGACAGTGTGTTGTATAATAACCAGACAGTGTGTTGTATTATAACCAGACAGTGTGTTGTATAATAACCAGACAGTGTGTTGTATAATAACCAGGTGTTGTATAATAACCAGACAGTGTGTTGTATAATAACCAGACAGTGTGTTGTATAATAACCAGACAGTGTGTTGTATAATAACCAGACAGTGTATTGTATAATAACCAGACAGTGTGTTGTATAATAACCAGACAGTGTATTGTATAATAACCAGACAGTGTGTTGTATAATAACCAGACCGTGTGTTGTATAATAACCAGACAGTGTGTTGTATAATAACCAGACAGTGTGTTGTATAATAACCAGACAGTGTGTTGTATAATAACCAGACAGTGTGTTGTATAATAACCAGACAGTGTGTTGTATAATAACCAGACAATGTGTTGTATAATAACCAGACAGTGTGTTGTATAATAACCAGGTGTTGTATAATAACCAGACAGTGTGTTGTATAATAACCAGACAGTGTGTTGTATAATAACCAGACAGTGTGTTGTATAATAACCAGACAGTGTGTTGTATAATAACCAGACAGTGTGTTGTATAATAACCAGACAGTGTGTTGTATAATAACCAGACAGTGTGTTGTATAATAACCAGACAGTGTGTTGTATAATAACCAGGTGTTGTATAATAACCAGACAGTGTGTTGTATAATAACCAGACAGTGTGTTGTATAATAACCAGGTGTTGTATAATAACCAGACAGTGTGTTGTATAATAACCAGACAGTGTGTTGTATAATAACCAGGTGTTGTATAATAACCAGACAGTGTGTTATATAATAACCAGACAGTGTGTTGTATAATAACCAGGTGTTGTATATTAACCAGACAGTGTGTTGTATAATAACCAGACAGTGTGTTGTATAATAACCAGACAGTGTGTTGTATAATAACCAGACAGTGTGTTGTATAATAACCAGACAGTGTATTGTATAATAACCAGACAGTGTGTTGTATAATAACCAGACAGTGTATTGTATAATAACCAGACAGTGTGTTGTATAATAACCAGACCGTGTGTTGTATAATAACCAGACAGTGTGTTGTATAATAACCAGACAGTGTGTTGTATAATAACCAGACAGTGTGTTGTATAATAACCAGACAGTGTGTTGTCAAACACCAGGTGTTGTATAATAACCAGGTGTTGTATAATAACCAGACAGTGTGTTGTATAATAACCAGGTGTTGTATAATAACCAGACAGTGTGTTGTATAATAACCAGACAGTGTGTTGTATAATAACCAGGTGTTGTATAATAACCAGACAGTGTGTTGTATAATAACCAGACAGTGTGTTGTATAATAACCAGACAGTGTGTTGTATAATAACCAGACAGTGTGTTGTATAATAACCAGGTGTTGTATAATAACCAGACAGTGTGTTGTATAATAACCAGACAGTGTGTTGTATAATAACCAGACAGTGTGTTGTATAATAACCAGGTGTTGTATAATAACCAGACAGGGTGTTGTATAATAACCAGACAGTGTGTTGTATAATAACCAGACAGTGTGTTGTATTATAACCAGACAGTGTGTTGTATAATAACCAGACAGTGTGTTGTATAATAACCAGGTGTTGTATAATAACCAGACAGTGTGTTGTATAATAACCAGACAATGTGTTGTATAATAACCAGACAGTGTGTTGTATAATAACCAGGTGTTGTATAATAACCAGACAGTGTGTTGTATAATAACCAGACAGTGTGTTGTATAATAACCAGGTGTTGTATAATAACCAGACAGTGTGTTATATAATAACCAGACAGTGTGTTGTATAATAACCAGACAGTGTGTTGTATAATAACCAGACAGTGTGTTGTATAATAACCAGACAGTGTGTTGTATAATAACCAGACAGTGTGTTGTATAATAACCAGACAGTGTGTTGTATAATAACCAGACAGTGTGTTGTATAATAACCAGACAGTGTGTTGTATAATAACCAGGTGTTATATAATAACCAGACAGTGTGTTATATAATAACCAGACAGTGTGTTGTATAATAACCAGACAGTGTGTTGTATAATAACCAGACAGTGTGTTGTATAATAACCAGACAGTGTGTTGTATAATAACCAGACAGTGTGTTGTATAATAACCAGACAGTGTGTTGTATAATAACCAGGTGTTGTATAATAACCAGACAGTGTGTTGTATAATAACCAGGTGTTGTATAATAACCAGACAGTGTGTTGTATAATAACCAGACAGTGTGTTGTATAATAACCAGACAGTGTGTTGTATAATAACCAGACAGTGTGTTGTATAATAACCAGGTGTTGTATAATAACCAGACAGTGTGTTGTCAAACACCAGGTGTTGTATAATAACCAGACAGTGTGTTGTATAATAACCAGACAGTGTGTTGTATAATAACCAGACAGTGTGTTGTATAATAACCAGACAGTGTGTTGTATAATAACCAGACAGGGTGTTGTATAATAACCAGGTGTTGTATAATAACCAGACAGTGTGTTGTATAATAACCAGACAGTGTGTTGTATAATAACCAGACAGTGTGTTGTATAATAACCAGACAGTGTGTTGTATAATAACCAGACTGTGTGTTGTATAATAACCAGACAGTGTGTTGTATAATAACCAGACAGTGTGTTGTATAATAACCAGGTGTTGTATAATAACCAGACAGTATGTTGTATCATAACCAGACAGTGTGTTGTATAATAACCAGGTGTTGTATAATAACCAGACAGTGTGTTGTATAATAACCAGACAGTGTGTTGTATAATAACCAGACAGTGTGTTGTATAATAACCAGACAGTGTGTTGTCAAACACCAGGTGTTGTATAATAACCAGACAGTGTGTTGTATAATAACCAGACAGTGTGTTGTCAAACACCAGGTGTTTTATAATAACCAGACAGTGTGTTGTATAATAACCAGGTGTTGTATAATAACCAGGTGTTGTATAATAACCAGACAGTGTGTTGTATAATAACCAGACAGTGTGTTGTATAATAACCAGACAGTGTGTTGTATAATAACCAGACAGTGTGTTGTATAATAACCAGACAGTGTGTTGTATAATAACCAGACAGTGTGTTGTATAATAACCAGACAGTGTGTTGTATAATAACCAGACAGTGTGTTGTATAATAACCAGACAGTGTGTTGTATAATAACCAGGTGTTGTATAATAACCAGACAGTGTGTTGTCAAACACCAGGTGTTGTATAATAACCAGACAGTGTGTTGTATAATAACCAGACAGTGTGTTGTATAATAACCAGACAGTGTGTTGTATATTAACCAGACAGTGTGTTGTATATTAACCAGACAGTGTGTTGTATAATAACCAGACAGTGTGTTGTATAATAACCAGACAGTGTGTTGTATAATAACCAGACAGTGTGTTGTATAATAACCAGGTGTTGTATAATAACCAGACAGTGTGTTGTATAATAACCAGACAGGTGTTGTATAATAACCAGACAGTGTGTTGTATATTAACCAGACAGTGTGTTGTATAATAACCAGACAGTGTGTTGTATAATAACCAGACAGTGTGTTGTATAATAACCAGGTGTTGTATAATAACCAGACAGTGTGTTGTATAATAACCAGACAGTGTGTTGTATAATAACCAGACAGTGTGTTGTATAATAACCAGGTGTTGTATAATAACCAGACAGTGTGTTGTATAATAACCAGGTGTTGTATAATAACCAGACAGTGTGTTGTATAATAACCAGACAGTGTGTTGTATAATAACCAGACAGTGTGTTGTATAATAACCAGACAGTGTGTTGTATAATAACCAGACAGTGTATTGTATAATAACCAGACAGTGTGTTGTATAATAACCAGACAGTGTATTGTATAATAACCAGACAGTGTGTTGTATAATAACCAGACCGTGTGTTGTATAATAACCAGACAGTGTGTTGTATAATAACCAGACAGTGTGTTGTATAATAACCAGACAGTGTGTTGTATAATAACCAGACAGTGTGTTGTATAATAACCAGACAGTGTGTTGTATAATAACCAGACAGTGTGTTGTATAATAACCAGACAATGTGTTGTATAATAACCAGACAGTGTGTTGTATAATAACCAGGTGTTGTATAATAACCAGACAGTGTGTTGTATAATAACCAGACAGTGTGTTGTATAATAACCAGACAGTGTGTTGTATAATAACCAGACAGTGTGTTGTATAATAACCAGACAGTGTGTTGTATAATAACCAGACAGTGTGTTGTATAATAACCAGACAGTGTGTTGTATAATAACCAGACAGTGTGTTGTATAATAACCAGACAGTGTGTTGTATAATAACCAGGTGTTGTATAATAACCAGACAGTGTGTTGTATAATAACCAGACAGTGTGTTGTATAATAACCAGGTGTTGTATAATAACCAGACAGTGTGTTGTATAATAACCAGACAGTGTGTTGTATAATAACCAGGTGTTGTATAATAACCAGACAGTGTGTTATATAATAACCAGACAGTGTGTTGTATAATAACCAGGTGTTGTATATTAACCAGACAGTGTGTTGTATAATAACCAGACAGTATGTTGTATAATAACCAGACAGTGTGTTGTATAATAACCAGACAGTGTGTTGTATAATAACCAGACAGTGTATTGTATAATAACCAGACAGTGTGTTGTATAATAACCAGACAGTGTATTGTATAATAACCAGACAGTGTGTTGTATAATAACCAGACCGTGTGTTGTATAATAACCAGACAGTGTGTTGTATAATAACCAGACAGTGTGTTGTATAATAACCAGACAGTGTGTTGTATAATAACCAGACAGTGTGTTGTCAAACACCAGGTGTTGTATAATAACCAGGTGTTGTATAATAACCAGACAGTGTGTTGTATAATAACCAGGTGTTGTATAATAACCAGACAGTGTGTTGTATAATAACCAGACAGTGTGTTGTATAATAACCAGGTGTTGTATAATAACCAGACAGTGTGTTGTATAATAACCAGACAGTGTGTTGTATAATAACCAGACAGTGTGTTGTATAATAACCAGACAGTGTGTTGTATAATAACCAGGTGTTGTATAATAACCAGACAGTGTGTTGTATAATAACCAGACAGTGTGTTGTATAATAACCAGACAGTGTGTTGTATAATAACCAGGTGTTGTATAATAACCAGACAGGGTGTTGTATAATAACCAGACAGTGTGTTGTATAATAACCAGACAGTGTGTTGTATTATAACCAGACAGTGTGTTGTATAATAACCAGACAGTGTGTTGTATAATAACCAGGTGTTGTATAATAACCAGACAGTGTGTTGTATAATAACCAGACAATGTGTTGTATAATAACCAGACAGTGTGTTGTATAATAACCAGGTGTTGTATAATAACCAGACAGTGTGTTGTATAATAACCAGACAGTGTGTTGTATAATAACCAGGTGTTGTATAATAACCAGACAGTGTGTTATATAATAACCAGACAGTGTGTTGTATAATAACCAGACAGTGTGTTGTATAATAACCAGACAGTGTGTTGTATAATAACCAGACAGTGTGTTGTATAATAACCAGACAGTGTGTTGTATAATAACCAGACAGTGTGTTGTATAATAACCAGACAGTGTGTTGTATAATAACCAGACAGTGTGTTGTATAATAACCAGGTGTTATATAATAACCAGACAGTGTGTTATATAATAACCAGACAGTGTGTTGTATAATAACCAGACAGTGTGTTGTATAATAACCAGACAGTGTGTTGTATAATAACCAGACAGTGTGTTGTATAATAACCAGACAGTGTGTTGTATAATAACCAGACAGTGTGTTGTATAATAACCAGACAGTGTGTTGTATAATAACCAGGTGTTGTATAATAACCAGACAGTGTGTTGTATAATAACCAGACAGTGTGTTGTATAATAACCAGACAGTGTGTTGTATAATAACCAGACAGTGTGTTGTATAATAACCAGGTGTTGTATAATAACCAGACAGTGTGTTGTATAATAACCAGACAGTGTGTTGTATAATAACCAGACAGGGTGTTGTATAATAACCAGACAGTGTGTTGTATAATAACCAGACAGTGTGTTGTATAATAACCAGGTGTTGTATAATAACCAGACAGTGTGTTGTATAATAACCAGACAGTGTGTTGTATAATAACCAGACAGTGTGTTGTATAATAACCAGGTGTTGTATAATAACCAGACAGTGTGTTGTATAATAACCAGGTGTTGTATAATAACCAGACAGTGTGTTGTATAATAACCAGACAGTGTGTTGTATAATAACCAGACAGTGTGTTGTATAATAACCAGACAGTGTGTTGTATAATAACCAGACAGTGTATTGTATAATAACCAGACAGTGTGTTGTATAATAACCAGACAGTGTATTGTATAATAACCAGACAGTGTGTTGTATAATAACCAGACCGTGTGTTGTATAATAACCAGACAGTGTGTTGTATAATAACCAGACAATGTGTTGTATAATAACCAGACAGTGTGTTGTATAATAACCAGACAGTGTGTTGTCAAACACCAGGTGTTGTATAATAACCAGGTGTTGTATAATAACCAGACAGTGTGTTGTATAATAACCAGGTGTTGTATAATAACCAGACAGTGTGTTGTATAATAACCAGACAGTGTGTTGTATAATAACCAGGTGTTGTATAATAACCAGACAGTGTGTTGTATAATAACCAGACAGTGTGTTGTATAATAACCAGACAGTGTGTTGTATAATAACCAGACAGTGTGTTGTATAATAACCAGGTGTTGTATAATAACCAGACAGTGTGTTGTATAATAACCAGACAGTGTGTTGTATAATAACCAGGTGTTGTATAATAACCAGACAGGGTGTTGTATAATAACCAGACAGTGTGTTGTATAATAACCAGACAGTGTGTTGTATTATAACCAGACAGTGTGTTGTATAATAACCAGACAGTGTGTTGTATAATAACCAGGTGTTGTATAATAACCAGACAGTGTGTTGTATAATAACCAGACAATGTGTTGTATAATAACCAGACAGTGTGTTGTATAATAACCAGGTGTTGTATAATAACCAGACAGTGTGTTGTATAATAACCAGACAGTGTGTTGTATAATAACCAGGTGTTGTATAATAACCAGACAGTGTGTTATATAATAACCAGACAGTGTGTTGTATAATAACCAGACAGTGTGTTGTATAATAACCAGACAGTGTGTTGTATAATAACCAGACAGTGTGTTGTATAATAACCAGACAGTGTGTTGTATAATAACCAGACAGTGTGTTGTATAATAACCAGACAGTGTGTTGTATAATAACCAGACAGTGTGTTGTATAATAACCAGGTGTTATATAATAACCAGACAGTGTGTTATATAATAACCAGACAGTGTGTTGTATAATAACCAGACAGTGTGTTGTATAATAACCAGACAGTGTGTTGTATAATAACCAGACAGTGTGTTGTATAATAACCAGACAGTGTGTTGTATAATAACCAGACAGGGTGTTGTATAATAACCAGGTGTTGTATAATAACCAGACAGTGTGTTGTATAATAACCAGACAGTGTGTTGTATAATAACCAGACAGGGTGTTGTATAATAACCAGACAGTGTGTTGTATAATAACCAGACAGTGTGTTGTATAATAACCAGGTGTTGTATAATAACCAGACAGTGTGTTGTATAATAACCAGACAGTGTGTTGTATAATAACCAGACAGTGTGTTGTATAATAACCAGGTGTTGTATAATAACCAGACAGTGTGTTGTATAATAACCAGGTGTTGTATAATAACCAGACAGTGTGTTGTATAATAACCAGACAGTGTGTTGTATAATAACCAGACAGTGTGTTGTATAATAACCAGACAGTGTGTTGTATAATAACCAGACAGTGTATTGTATAATAACCAGACAGTGTGTTGTATAATAACCAGACCGTGTGTTGTATAATAACCAGACAGTGTGTTGTATAATAACCAGACAGTGTGTTGTATAATAACCAGACAGTGTGTTGTATAATAACCAGACAGTGTGTTGTATAATAACCAGACAGTGTGTTGTATAATAACCAGACAGTGTGTTGTATAATAACCAGACAGTGTGTTGTATAATAACCAGACAATGTGTTGTATAATAACCAGACAGTGTGTTGTATAATAACCAGGTGTTGTATAATAACCAGACAGTGTGTTGTATAATAACCAGACAGTGTGTTGTATAATAACCAGACAGTGTGTTGTATAATAACCAGACAGTGTGTTGTATAATAACCAGACAGTGTGTTGTATAATAACCAGACAGTGTGTTGTATAATAACCAGACAGTGTGTTGTATAATAACCAGACAGTGTGTTGTATAATAACCAGGTGTTGTATAATAACCAGACAGTGTGTTGTATAATAACCAGACAGTGTGTTGTATAATAACCAGGTGTTGTATAATAACCAGACAGTGTGTTGTATAATAACCAGACAGTGTGTTGTATAATAACCAGACAGTGTGTTGTATAATAACCAGACAGTGTGTTGTATAATAACCAGGTGTTGTATAATAACCAGACAGTGTGTTGTATAATAACCAGACAGTGTGTTGTATAATAACCAGGTGTTGTATAATAACCAGACAGTGTGTTATATAATAACCAGACAGTGTGTTGTATAATAACCAGGTGTTGTATAATAACCAGACAGTGTGTTGTATAATAACCAGACAGTGTGTTGTATAATAACCAGGTGTTGTATAATAACCAGACAGGGTGTTGTATAATAACCAGACAGTGTGTTGTATAATAACCAGACAGTGTGTTGTATTATAACCAGACAGTGTGTTGTATAATAACCAGACAGTGTGTTGTATAATAACCAGGTGTTGTATAATAACCAGACAGTGTGTTGTATAATAACCAGACAATGTGTTGTATAATAACCAGACAGTGTGTTGTATAATAACCAGGTGTTGTATAATAACCAGACAGTGTGTTGTATAATAACCAGACAGTGTGTTGTATAATAACCAGGTGTTGTATAATAACCAGACAGTGTGTTATATAATAACCAGACAGTGTGTTGTATAATAACCAGACAGTGTGTTGTATAATAACCAGACAGTGTGTTGTATAATAACCAGACAGTGTGTTGTATAATAACCAGACAGTGTGTTGTATAATAACCAGACAGTGTGTTGTATAATAACCAGACAGTGTGTTGTATAATAACCAGACAGTGTGTTGTATAATAACCAGGTGTTATATAATAACCAGACAGTGTGTTATATAATAACCAGACAGTGTGTTGTATAATAACCAGACAGTGTGTTGTATAATAACCAGACAGTGTGTTGTATAATAACCAGACAGTGTGTTGTATAATAACCAGACAGTGTGTTGTATAATAACCAGACAGTGTGTTGTATAATAACCAGACAGTGTGTTGTATAATAACCAGGTGTTGTATAATAACCAGACAGTGTGTTGTATAATAACCAGACAGTGTGTTGTATAATAACCAGACAGTGTGTTGTATAATAACCAGACAGTGTGTTGTATAATAACCAGGTGTTGTATAATAACCAGACAGTGTGTTGTCAAACACCAGGTGTTGTATAATAACCAGACAGTGTGTTGTATAATAACCAGACAGTGTGTTGTATAATAACCAGACAGTGTGTTGTATAATAACCAGACAGTGTGTTGTATAATAACCAGACAGGGTGTTGTATAATAACCAGGTGTTGTATAATAACCAGACAGTGTGTTGTATAATAACCAGACAGTGTGTTGTATAATAACCAGACAGGGTGTTGTATAATAACCAGACAGTGTGTTGTATAATAACCAGACAGTGTGTTGTATAATAACCAGGTGTTGTATAATAACCAGACAGTGTGTTGTATAATAACCAGACAGTGTGTTGTATAATAACCAGACAGTGTGTTGTATAATAACCAGGTGTTGTATAATAACCAGACAGTGTGTTGTATAATAACCAGGTGTTGTATAATAACCAGACAGTGTGTTGTATAATAACCAGACAGTGTGTTGTATAATAACCAGACAGTGTGTTGTATAATAACCAGACAGTGTGTTGTATAATAACCAGACAGTGTATTGTATAATAACCAGACAGTGTGTTGTATAATAACCAGACAGTGTATTGTATAATAACCAGACAGTGTGTTGTATAATAACCAGACCGTGTGTTGTATAATAACCAGACAGTGTGTTGTATAATAACCAGACAGTGTGTTGTATAATAACCAGACAGTGTGTTGTATAATAACCAGACAGTGTGTTGTATAATAACCAGACAGTGTGTTGTATAATAACCAGACAGTGTGTTGTATAATAACCAGACAGTGTGTTGTATAATAACCAGACAATGTGTTGTATAATAACCAGACAGTGTGTTGTATAATAACCAGGTGTTGTATAATAACCAGACAGTGTGTTGTATAATAACCAGACAGTGTGTTGTATAATAACCAGACAGTGTGTTGTATAATAACCAGACAGTGTGTTGTATAATAACCAGACAGTGTGTTGTATAATAACCAGACAGTGTGTTGTATAATAACCAGACAGTGTGTTGTATAATAACCAGACAGTGTGTTGTATAATAACCAGGTGTTGTATAATAACCAGACAGTGTGTTGTATAATAACCAGACAGTGTGTTGTATAATAACCAGGTGTTGTATAATAACCAGACAGTGTGTTGTATAATAACCAGACAGTGTGTTGTATAATAACCAGGTGTTGTATAATAACCAGACAGTGTGTTATATAATAACCAGACAGTGTGTTGTATAATAACCAGGTGTTGTATATTAACCAGACAGTGTGTTGTATAATAACCAGACAGTGTGTTGTATAATAACCAGACAGTGTGTTGTATAATAACCAGACAGTGTGTTGTATAATAACCAGACAGTGTATTGTATAATAACCAGACAGTGTGTTGTATAATAACCAGACAGTGTATTGTATAATAACCAGACAGTGTGTTGTATAATAACCAGACCGTGTGTTGTATAATAACCAGACAGTGTGTTGTATAATAACCAGACAGTGTGTTGTATAATAACCAGACAGTGTGTTGTATAATAACCAGACAGTGTGTTGTCAAACACCAGGTGTTGTATAATAACCAGGTGTTGTATAATAACCAGACAGTGTGTTGTATAATAACCAGGTGTTGTATAATAACCAGACAGTGTGTTGTATAATAACCAGACAGTGTGTTGTATAATAACCAGGTGTTGTATAATAACCAGACAGTGTGTTGTATAATAACCAGACAGTGTGTTGTATAATAACCAGACAGTGTGTTGTATAATAACCAGACAGTGTGTTGTATAATAACCAGGTGTTGTATAATAACCAGACAGTGTGTTGTCAAACACCAGGTGTTGTATAATAACCAGACAGTGTGTTGTATAATAACCAGACAGTGTGTTGTATAATAACCAGACAGTGTGTTGTATAATAACCAGACAGTGTGTTGTATAATAACCAGACAGGGTGTTGTATAATAACCAGGTGTTGTATAATAACCAGACAGTGTGTTGTATAATAACCAGACAGTGTGTTGTATAATAACCAGACAGGGTGTTGTATAATAACCAGACAGTGTGTTGTATAATAACCAGACAGTGTGTTGTATAATAACCAGACAGGTGTTGTATAATAACCAGACAGTGTGTTGTATAATAACCAGACAGTGTGTTGTATAATAACCAGACAGTGTGTTGTATAATAACCAGGTGTTGTATAATAACCAGACAGTGTGTTGTATAATAACCAGGTGTTGTATAATAACCAGACAGTGTGTTGTATAATAACCAGACAGTGTGTTGTATAATAACCAGACAGTGTGTTGTATAATAACCAGACAGTGTGTTGTATAATAACCAGACAGTGTATTGTATAATAACCAGACAGTGTGTTGTATAATAACCAGACAGTGTATTGTATAATAACCAGACAGTGTGTTGTATAATAACCAGACAGTGTGTTGTATAATAACCAGACAGTGTGTTGTATAATAACCAGACAGTGTGTTGTATAATAACCAGACAGTGTGTTGTATAATAACCAGACAGTGTATTGTATAATAACCAGACAGTGTGTTGTATAATAACCAGACAGTGTATTGTATAATAACCAGACAGTGTGTTGTATAATAACCAGACCGTGTGTTGTATAATAACCAGACAGTGTGTTGTATAATAACCAGACAGTGTGTTGTATAATAACCAGACAGTGTGTTGTATAATAACCAGACAGTGTGTTGTATAATAACCAGACAGTGTGTTGTATAATAACCAGACAGTGTGTTGTATAATAACCAGACAGTGTGTTGTATAATAACCAGACAATGTGTTGTATAATAACCAGACAGTGTGTTGTATAATAACCAGGTGTTGTATAATAACCAGACAGTGTGTTGTATAATAACCAGACAGTGTGTTGTATAATAACCAGACAGTGTGTTGTATAATAACCAGACAGTGTGTTGTATAATAACCAGACAGTGTGTTGTATAATAACCAGACAGTGTGTTGTATAATAACCAGGTGTTGTATAATAACCAGACAGTGTGTTGTATAATAACCAGACAGTGTGTTGTATAATAACCAGGTGTTGTATAATAACCAGACAGTGTGTTGTATAATAACCAGACAGTGTGTTGTATAATAACCAGGTGTTGTATAATAACCAGACAGTGTGTTATATAATAACCAGACAGTGTGTTGTATAATAACCAGGTGTTGTATATTAACCAGACAGTGTGTTGTATAATAACCAGACAGTATGTTGTATAATAACCAGACAGTGTGTTGTATAATAACCAGACAGTGTGTTGTATAATAACCAGACAGTGTATTGTATAATAACCAGACAGTGTGTTGTATAATAACCAGACAGTGTATTGTATAATAACCAGACAGTGTGTTGTATAATAACCAGACCGTGTGTTGTATAATAACCAGACAGTGTGTTGTATAATAACCAGACAGTGTGTTGTATAATAACCAGACAGTGTGTTGTATAATAACCAGACAGTGTGTTGTCAAACACCAGGTGTTGTATAATAACCAGGTGTTGTATAATAACCAGACAGTGTGTTGTATAATAACCAGGTGTTGTATAATAACCAGACAGTGTGTTGTATAATAACCAGACAGTGTGTTGTATAATAACCAGGTGTTGTATAATAACCAGACAGTGTGTTGTATAATAACCAGACAGTGTGTTGTATAATAACCAGACAGTGTGTTGTATAATAACCAGACAGTGTGTTGTATAATAACCAGGTGTTGTATAATAACCAGACAGTGTGTTGTATAATAACCAGACAGTGTGTTGTATAATAACCAGACAGTGTGTTGTATAATAACCAGGTGTTGTATAATAACCAGACAGGGTGTTGTATAATAACCAGACAGTGTGTTGTATAATAACCAGACAGTGTGTTGTATTATAACCAGACAGTGTGTTGTATAATAACCAGACAGTGTGTTGTATAATAACCAGGTGTTGTATAATAACCAGACAGTGTGTTGTATAATAACCAGACAATGTGTTGTATAATAACCAGACAGTGTGTTGTATAATAACCAGGTGTTGTATAATAACCAGACAGTGTGTTGTATAATAACCAGACAGTGTGTTGTATAATAACCAGGTGTTGTATAATAACCAGACAGTGTGTTATATAATAACCAGACAGTGTGTTGTATAATAACCAGACAGTGTGTTGTATAATAACCAGACAGTGTGTTGTATAATAACCAGACAGTGTGTTGTATAATAACCAGGTGTTGTATAATAACCAGACAGGGTGTTGTATAATAACCAGACAGTGTGTTGTATAATAACCAGACAGTGTGTTGTATAATAACCAGACAGTGTGTTGTATAATAACCAGACAGTGTGTTGTATAATAACCAGGTGTTATATAATAACCAGACAGTGTGTTATATAATAACCAGACAGTGTGTTGTATAATAACCAGACAGTGTGTTGTATAATAACCAGACAGTGTGTTGTATAATAACCAGACAGTGTGTTGTATAATAACCAGACAGTGTGTTGTATAATAACCAGACAGTGTGTTGTATAATAACCAGACAGTGTGTTGTATAATAACCAGGTGTTGTATAATAACCAGACAGTGTGTTGTATAATAACCAGACAGTGTGTTGTATAATAACCAGACAGTGTGTTGTATAATAACCAGACAGTGTGTTGTATAATAACCAGGTGTTGTATAATAACCAGACAGTGTGTTGTATAATAACCAGACAGTGTGTTGTATAATAACCAGACAGGGTGTTGTATAATAACCAGACAGTGTGTTGTATAATAACCAGACAGTGTGTTGTATAATAACCAGGTGTTGTATAATAACCAGACAGTGTGTTGTATAATAACCAGACAGTGTGTTGTATAATAACCAGACAGTGTGTTGTATAATAACCAGGTGTTGTATAATAACCAGACAGTGTGTTGTATAATAACCAGGTGTTGTATAATAACCAGACAGTGTGTTGTATAATAACCAGACAGTGTGTTGTATAATAACCAGACAGTGTGTTGTATAATAACCAGACAGTGTGTTGTATAATAACCAGACAGTGTATTGTATAATAACCAGACAGTGTGTTGTATAATAACCAGACAGTGTATTGTATAATAACCAGACAGTGTGTTGTATAATAACCAGACCGTGTGTTGTATAATAACCAGACAGTGTGTTGTATAATAACCAGACAGTGTGTTGTATAATAACCAGACAGTGTGTTGTATAATAACCAGACAGTGTGTTGTCAAACACCAGGTGTTGTATAATAACCAGGTGTTGTATAATAACCAGACAGTGTGTTGTATAATAACCAAGTGTTGTATAATAACCAGACAGTGTGTTGTATAATAACCAGACAGTGTGTTGTATAATAACCAGGTGTTGTATAATAACCAGACAGTGTGTTGTATAATAACCAGACAGTGTGTTGTATAATAACCAGACAGTGTGTTGTATAATAACCAGACAGTGTGTTGTATAATAACCAGGTGTTGTATAATAACCAGACAGTGTGTTGTATAATAACCAGACAGTGTGTTGTATAATAACCAGACAGTGTGTTGTATAATAACCAGACAGTGTGTTGTATAATAACCAGACAGTGTGTTGTATAATAACCAGGTGTTGTATAATAACCAGACAGTGTGTTGTCAAACACCAGGTGTTGTATAATAACCAGACAGTGTGTTGTATAATAACCAGACAGTGTGTTGTATAATAACCAGACAGTGTGTTGTATAATAACCAGACAGTGTGTTGTATAATAACCAGACAGGGTGTTGTATAATAACCAGGTGTTGTATAATAACCAGACAGTGTGTTGTATAATAACCAGACAGTGTGTTGTATAATAACCAGACAGGGTGTTGTATAATAACCAGACAGTGTGTTGTATAATAACCAGACAGTGTGTTGTATAATAACCAGGTGTTGTATAATAACCAGACAGTGTGTTGTATAATAACCAGACAGTGTGTTGTATAATAACCAGACAGTGTGTTGTATAATAACCAGGTGTTGTATAATAACCAGACAGTGTGTTGTATAATAACCAGGTGTTGTATAATAACCAGACAGTGTGTTGTATAATAACCAGACAGTGTGTTGTATAATAACCAGACAGTGTGTTGTATAATAACCAGACAGTGTGTTGTATAATAACCAGACAGTGTATTGTATAATAACCAGACAGTGTGTTGTATAATAACCAGACAGTGTATTGTATAATAACCAGACAGTGTGTTGTATAATAACCAGACCGTGTGTTGTATAATAACCAGACAGTGTGTTGTATAATAACCAGACAGTGTGTTGTATAATAACCAGACAGTGTGTTGTATAATAACCAGACAGTGTGTTGTATAATAACCAGACAGTGTGTTGTATAATAACCAGACAGTGTGTTGTATAATAACCAGACAGTGTGTTGTATAATAACCAGACAATGTGTTGTATAATAACCAGACAGTGTGTTGTATAATAACCAGGTGTTGTATAATAACCAGACAGTGTGTTGTATAATAACCAGACAGTGTGTTGTATAATAACCAGACAGTGTGTTGTATAATAACCAGACAGTGTGTTGTATAATAACCAGACAGTGTGTTGTATAATAACCAGACAGTGTGTTGTATAATAACCAGACAGTGTGTTGTATAATAACCAGGTGTTGTATAATAACCAGACAGTGTGTTGTATAATAACCAGACAGTGTGTTGTATAATAACCAGGTGTTGTATAATAACCAGACAGTGTGTTGTATAATAACCAGACAGTGTGTTGTATAATAACCAGGTGTTGTATAATAACCAGACAGTGTGTTGTATAATAACCAGGTGTTGTATAATAACCAGACAGTGTGTTGTATAATAACCAGACAGTGTGTTGTATAATAACCAGGTGTTGTATAATAACCAGACAGTGTGTTATATAATAACCAGACAGTGTGTTGTATAATAACCAGGTGTTGTATAATAACCAGACAGTGTGTTGTATAATAACCAGACAGTGTGTTGTATAATAACCAGGTGTTGTATAATAACCAGACAGGGTGTTGTATAATAACCAGACAGTGTGTTGTATAATAACCAGACAGTGTGTTGTATTATAACCAGACAGTGTGTTGTATAATAACCAGACAGTGTGTTGTATAATAACCAGGTGTTGTATAATAACCAGACAGTGTGTTGTATAATAACCAGACAATGTGTTGTATAATAACCAGACAGTGTGTTGTATAATAACCAGGTGTTGTATAATAACCAGACAGTGTGTTGTATAATAACCAGACAGTGTGTTGTATAATAACCAGGTGTTGTATAATAACCAGACAGTGTGTTATATAATAACCAGACAGTGTGTTGTATAATAACCAGACAGTGTGTTGTATAATAACCAGACAGTGTGTTGTATAATAACCAGACAGTGTGTTGTATAATAACCAGACAGTGTGTTGTATAATAACCAGACAGTGTGTTGTATAATAACCAGACAGTGTGTTGTATAATAACCAGACAGTGTGTTGTATAATAACCAGGTGTTATATAATAACCAGACAGTGTGTTATATAATAACCAGACAGTGTGTTGTATAATAACCAGACAGTGTGTTGTATAATAACCAGACAGTGTGTTGTATAATAACCAGACAGTGTGTTGTATAATAACCAGACAGTGTGTTGTATAATAACCAGACAGTGTGTTGTATAATAACCAGACAGTGTGTTGTATAATAACCAGACAGTGTGTTGTATAATAACCAGGTGTTGTATAATAACCAGACAGTGTGTTGTATAATAACCAGACAGTGTGTTGTATAATAACCAGACAGTGTGTTGTATAATAACCAGACAGTGTGTTGTATAATAACCAGGTGTTGTATAATAACCAGACAGTGTGTTGTCAAACACCAGGTGTTGTATAATAACCAGACAGTGTGTTGTATAATAACCAGACAGTGTGTTGTATAATAACCAGACAGTGTGTTGTATAATAACCAGACAGTGTGTTGTATAATAACCAGACAGGGTGTTGTATAATAACCAGGTGTTGTATAATAACCAGACAGTGTGTTGTATAATAACCAGACAGTGTGTTGTATAATAACCAGACAGGGTGTTGTATAATAACCAGACAGTGTGTTGTATAATAACCAGACAGTGTGTTGTATAATAACCAGGTGTTGTATAATAACCAGACAGTGTGTTGTATAATAACCAGACAGTGTGTTGTATAATAACCAGACAGTGTGTTGTATAATAACCAGGTGTTGTATAATAACCAGACAGTGTGTTGTATAATAACCAGACAGTGTGTTGTATAATAACCAGACAGTGTGTTGTATAATAACCAGACAGTGTGTTGTATAATAACCAGACAGTGTGTTGTATAATAACCAGACAGTGTATTGTATAATAACCAGACAGTGTGTTGTATAATAACCAGACAGTGTATTGTATAATAACCAGACAGTGTGTTGTATAATAACCAGACCGTGTGTTGTATAATAACCAGACAGTGTGTTGTATAATAACCAGACAGTGTGTTGTATAATAACCAGACAGTGTGTTGTATAATAACCAGACAGTGTGTTGTATAATAACCAGACAGTGTGTTGTATAATAACCAGACAGTGTGTTGTATAATAACCAGACAATGTGTTGTATAATAACCAGACAGTGTGTTGTATAATAACCAGGTGTTGTATAATAACCAGACAGTGTGTTGTATAATAACCAGACAGTGTGTTGTATAATAACCAGACAGTGTGTTGTATAATAACCAGACAGTGTGTTGTATAATAACCAGACAGTGTGTTGTATAATAACCAGACAGTGTGTTGTATAATAACCAGACAGTGTGTTGTATAATAACCAGACAGTGTGTTGTATAATAACCAGGTGTTGTATAATAACCAGACAGTGTGTTGTATAATAACCAGACAGTGTGTTGTATAATAACCAGGTGTTGTATAATAACCAGACAGTGTGTTGTATAATAACCAGACAGTGTGTTGTATAATAACCAGGTGTTGTATAATAACCAGACAGTGTGTTATATAATAACCAGACAGTGTGTTGTATAATAACCAGGTGTTGTATATTAACCAGACAGTGTGTTGTATAATAACCAGACAGTGTGTTGTATAATAACCAGACAGTGTGTTGTATAATAACCAGACAGTGTGTTGTATAATAACCAGACAGTGTATTGTATAATAACCAGACAGTGTGTTGTATAATAACCAGACAGTGTATTGTATAATAACCAGACAGTGTGTTGTATAATAACCAGACCGTGTGTTGTATAATAACCAGACAGTGTGTTGTATAATAACCAGACAGTGTGTTGTATAATAACCAGACAGTGTGTTGTATAATAACCAGACAGTGTGTTGTCAAACACCAGGTGTTGTATAATAACCAGGTGTTGTATAATAACCAGACAGTGTGTTGTATAATAACCAGGTGTTGTATAATAACCAGACAGTGTGTTGTATAATAACCAGACAGTGTGTTGTATAATAACCAGGTGTTGTATAATAACCAGACAGTGTGTTGTATAATAACCAGACAGTGTGTTGTATAATAACCAGACAGTGTGTTGTATAATAACCAGACAGTGTGTTGTATAATAACCAGGTGTTGTATAATAACCAGACAGTGTGTTGTCAAACACCAGGTGTTGTATAATAACCAGACAGTGTGTTGTATAATAACCAGACAGGGTGTTGTATAATAACCAGGTGTTGTATAATAACCAGACAGTGTGTTGTATAATAACCAGACAGTGTGTTGTATAATAACCAGACAGGGTGTTGTATAATAACCAGACAGTGTGTTGTATAATAACCAGACAGTGTGTTGTATAATAACCAGACAGTGTGTTGTATAATAACCAGACAGTGTGTTGTATAATAACCAGACAGTGTGTTGTATAATAACCAGGTGTTGTATAATAACCAGACAGTGTGTTGTATAATAACCAGGTGTTGTATAATAACCAGACAGTGTGTTGTATAATAACCAGACAGTGTGTTGTATAATAACCAGACAGTGTGTTGTATAATAACCAGACAGTGTGTTGTATAATAACCAGACAGTGTATTGTATAATAACCAGACAGTGTGTTGTATAATAACCAGACAGTGTATTGTATAATAACCAGACAGTGTGTTGTATAATAACCAGACCGTGTGTTGTATAATAACCAGACAGTGTGTTGTATAATAACCAGACAGTGTGTTGTATAATAACCAGACAGTGTGTTGTATAATAACCAGACAGTGTGTTGTATAATAACCAGACAGTGTGTTGTATAATAACCAGACAGTGTGTTGTATAATAACCAGACAGTGTGTTGTATAATAACCAGACAATGTGTTGTATAATAACCAGACAGTGTGTTGTATAATAACCAGGTGTTGTATAATAACCAGACAGTGTGTTGTATAATAACCAGACAGTGTGTTGTATAATAACCAGACAGTGTGTTGTATAATAACCAGACAGTGTGTTGTATAATAACCAGACAGTGTGTTGTATAATAACCAGACAGTGTGTTGTATAATAACCAGACAGTGTGTTGTATAATAACCAGACAGTGTGTTGTATAATAACCAGACAGTGTGTTGTATAATAACCAGGTGTTGTATAATAACCAGACAGTGTGTTGTATAATAACCAGGTGTTGTATAATAACCAGACAGTGTGTTATATAATAACCAGACAGTGTGTTGTATAATAACCAGGTGTTGTATATTAACCAGACAGTGTGTTGTATAATAACCAGACAGTGTGTTGTATAATAACCAGACAGTGTGTTGTATAATAACCAGACAGTGTGTTGTATAATAACCAGACAGTGTATTGTATAATAACCAGACAGTGTGTTGTATAATAACCAGACAGTGTATTGTATAATAACCAGACAGTGTGTTGTATAATAACCAGACCGTGTGTTGTATAATAACCAGACAGTGTGTTGTATAATAACCAGACAGTGTGTTGTATAATAACCAGACAGTGTGTTGTATAATAACCAGACAGTGTGTTGTCAAACACCAGGTGTTGTATAATAACCAGGTGTTGTATAATAACCAGACAGTGTGTTGTATAATAACCAGGTGTTGTATAATAACCAGACAGTGTGTTGTATAATAACCAGACAGTGTGTTGTATAATAACCAGGTGTTGTATAATAACCAGACAGTGTGTTGTATAATAACCAGGTGTTGTATAATAACCAGACAGTGTGTTGTATAATAACCAGACAGTGTGTTGTATAATAACCAGACAGTGTGTTGTATAATAACCAGACAGTGTGTTGTATAATAACCAGACAGTGTATTGTATAATAACCAGACAGTGTGTTGTATAATAACCAGACAGTGTATTGTATAATAACCAGACAGTGTGTTGTATAATAACCAGACCGTGTGTTGTATAATAACCAGACAGTGTGTTGTATAATAACCAGACAGTGTGTTGTATAATAACCAGACAGTGTATTGTATAATAACCAGACAGTGTGTTGTATAATAACCAGACCGTGTGTTGTATAATAACCAGACAGTGTGTTGTATAATAACCAGACAGTGTGTTGTATAATAACCAGACAGTGTGTTGTATAATAACCAGACAGTGTTTTGTATAATAACCAGACAGTGTGTTGTATAATAACCAGACAGTGTGTTGTATAATAACCAGACAGTGTGTTGTATAATAACCAGACAATGTGTTGTATAATAACCAGACAGTGTGTTGTATAATAACCAGGTGTTGTATAATAACCAGACAGTGTGTTGTATAATAACCAGACAGTGTGTTGTATAATAACCAGACAGTGTGTTGTATAATAACCAGACAGTGTGTTGTATAATAACCAGACAGTGTGTTGTATAATAACCAGACAGTGTGTTGTATAATAACCAGACAGTGTGTTGTATAATAACCAGACAGTGTGTTGTATAATAACCAGACAGTGTGTTGTATAATAACCAGGTGTTGTATAATAACCAGACAGTGTGTTGTATAATAACCAGGTGTTGTATAATAACCAGACAGTGTGTTATATAATAACCAGACAGTGTGTTGTATAATAACCAGGTGTTGTATATTAACCAGACAGTGTGTTGTATAATAACCAGACAGTGTGTTGTATAATAACCAGACAGTGTGTTGTATAATAACCAGACAGTGTGTTGTATAATAACCAGACAGTGTATTGTATAATAACCAGACAGTGTGTTGTATAATAACCAGACAGTGTATTGTATAATAACCAGACAGTGTGTTGTATAATAACCAGACCGTGTGTTGTATAATAACCAGACAGTGTGTTGTATAATAACCAGACAGTGTGTTGTATAATAACCAGACAGTGTGTTGTATAATAACCAGACAGTGTGTTGTCAAACACCAGGTGTTGTATAATAACCAGGTGTTGTATAATAACCAGACAGTGTGTTGTATAATAACCAGGTGTTGTATAATAACCAGACAGTGTGTTGTATAATAACCAGACAGTGTGTTGTATAATAACCAGGTGTTGTATAATAACCAGACAGTGTGTTATATAATAACCAGACAGTGTGTTGTATAATAACCAGGTGTTGTATATTAACCAGACAGTGTGTTGTATAATAACCAGACAGTGTGTTGTATAATAACCAGACAGTGTGTTGTATAATAACCAGACAGTGTGTTGTATAATAACCAGACAGTGTATTGTATATAATAACCAGACAGTGTGTTGTATAATAACCAGACAGTGTATTGTATAATAACCAGACAGTGTGTTGTATAATAACCAGACCGTGTGTTGTATAATAACCAGACAGTGTGTTGTATAATAACCAGACAGTGTGTTGTATAATAACCAGACAGTGTGTTGTATAATAACCAGACAGTGTGTTGTCAAACACCAGGTGTTGTATAATAACCAGGTGTTGTATAATAACCAGACAGTGTGTTGTATAATAACCAGGTGTTGTATAATAACCAGACAGTGTGTTGTATAATAACCAGACAGTGTGTTGTATAATAACCAGGTGTTGTATAATAACCAGACAGTGTGTTGTATAATAACCAGACAGTGTGTTGTATAATAACCAGACAGTGTGTTGTATAATAACCAGACAGTTTGTTGTATAATAACCAGGTGTTGTATAATAACCAGACAGTGTGTTGTATAATAACCAGACAGTGTGTTGTATAATAACCAGACAGTGTGTTGTATAATAACCAGGTGTTGTATAATAACCAGACAGGGTGTTGTATAATAACCAGACAGTGTGTTGTATAATAACCAGACAGTGTGTTGTATTATAACCAGACAGTGTGTTGTATAATAACCAGACAGTGTGTTGTATAATAACCAGGTGTTGTATAATAACCAGACAGTGTGTTGTATAATAACCAGGTGTTGTATAATAACCAGGTGTTGTATAATAACCAGGTGTTGTATAATAACCAGACAGTGTGTTGTATAATAACCAGGTGTTGTATAATAACCAGGTGTTGTATAATAACCAGGTGTTGTATAATAACCAGACAGTGTGTTGTATAATAACCAGGTGTTGTATAATAACCAGACAGTGTGTTGTATAATAACCAGGTGTTGTATAATAACCAGGTGTTGTATAATAACCAGACAGTGTGTTGTATAATAACCAGGTGTTGTATAATAACCAGGTGTTGTATAATAACCAGGTGTTGTATAATAACCAGACAGTGTGTTGTATAATAACCAGACAGTGTGTTGTATAATAACCAGGTGTTGTATAATAACCAGACAGTGTGTTGTATAATAACCAGACAGTGTGTTGTATAATAACCAGACAGTGTGTTGTATAATAACCAGACAGTGTGTTGTATAATAACCAGACAATGTGTTGTATAATAACCAGACAGTGTGTTGTATAATAACCAGGTGTTGTATAACAACCAGACAGTGTGTTGTATAATAACCAGACAGTGTGTTGTATAATAACCAGGTGTTGTATAATAACCAGACAGTGTGTTATATAATAACCAGACAGTGTGTTGTATAATAACCAGACAGTGTGTTGTATAATAACCAGACAGTGTGTTGTATAATAACCAGACAGTGTGTTGTATAATAACCAGACAGTGTGTTGTATAATAACCAGACAGTGTGTTGTATAATAACCAGACAGTGTGTTGTATAATAACCAGACAGTGTGTTGTATAATAACCAGACAGTGTGTTGTATAATAACCAGGTGTTATATAATAACCAGACAGTGTGTTATATAATAACCAGACAGTGTGTTGTATAATAACCAGACAGTGTGTTGTATAATAACCAGACAGTGTGTTGTATAATAACCAGACAGTGTGTTGTATAATAACCAGACAGTGTGTTGTATAATAACCAGACAGTGTGTTGTATAATAACCAGACAGTGTGTTGTATAATAACCAGACAGTGTGTTGTATAATAACCAGGTGTTGTATAATAACCAGACAGTGTGTTGTATAATAACCAGACAGTGTGTTGTATAATAACCAGACAGTGTGTTGTATAATAACCAGACAGTGTGTTGTATAATAACCAGACAGTGTGTTGTATAATAACCAGACAGGGTGTTGTATAATAACCAGACAGGGTGTTGTATAATAACCAGGTGTTGTATAATAACCAGACAGTGTGTTGTATAATAACCAGACAGGGTGTTGTATAATAACCAGACAGTGTGTTGTATAATAACCAGACAGTGTGTTGTATAATAACCAGACAGGTGTTGTATAATAACCAGACAGTGTGTTATATAATAACCAGACAGTGTGTTGTATAATAACCAGACAGTGTGTTGTATAATAACCAGACAGTGTGTTGTATAATAACCAGACAGTGTGTTGTATAATAACCAGACAGTGTGTTGTATAATAACCAGACAGTGTGTTGTATAATAACCAGACAGTGTGTTGTATAATACCCAGACAGTGTGTTGTATAATAACCAGACAGTGTGTTGTCAAACACCAGGTGTTGTATAATAACCAGGTGTTGTATAATAACCAGACAGTGTGTTGTATAATAACCAGGTGTTGTATAATAACCAGACAGTGTGTTGTATAATAACCAGACAGTGTGTTGTATAATAACCAGGTGTTGTATAATAACCAGACAGTGTGTTATATAATAACCAGACAGTGTGTTGTATAATAACCAGGTGTTGTATATTAACCAGACAGTGTGTTGTATAATAACCAGACAGTGTGTTGTATAATAACCAGACAGTGTGTTGTATAATAACCAGACAGTGTGTTGTATAATAACCAGACAGTGTATTGTATAATAACCAGACAGTGTGTTGTATAATAACCAGACAGTGTATTGTATAATAACCAGACAGTGTGTTGTATAATAACCAGACCGTGTGTTGTATAATAACCAGACAGTGTGTTGTATAATAACCAGACAGTGTGTTGTATAATAACCAGACAGTGTGTTGTATAATAACCAGACAGTGTGTTGTCAAACACCAGGTGTTGTATAATAACCAGGTGTTGTATAATAACCAGACAGTGTGTTGTATAATAACCAGGTGTTGTATAATAACCAGACAGTGTGTTGTATAATAACCAGACAGTGTGTTGTATAATAACCAGGTGTTGTATAATAACCAGACAGTGTGTTGTATAATAACCAGACAGTGTGTTGTATAATAACCAGACAGTGTGTTGTATAATAACCAGACAGTTTGTTGTATAATAACCAGGTGTTGTATAATAACCAGACAGTGTGTTGTATAATAACCAGACAGTGTGTTGTATAATAACCAGACAGTGTGTTGTATAATAACCAGGTGTTGTATAATAACCAGACAGGGTGTTGTATAATAACCAGACAGTGTGTTGTATAATAACCAGACAGTGTGTTGTATTATAACCAGACAGTGTGTTGTATAATAACCAGACAGTGTGTTGTATAATAACCAGGTGTTGTATAATAACCAGACAGTGTGTTGTATAATAACCAGGTGTTGTATAATAACCAGGTGTTGTATAATAACCAGGTGTTGTATAATAACCAGACAGTGTGTTGTATAATAACCAGGTGTTGTATAATAACCAGGTGTTGTATAATAACCAGGTGTTGTATAATAACCAGACAGTGTGTTGTATAATAACCAGACAGTGTGTTGTATAATAACCAGACAGGTGTTGTATAATAACCAGACAGTGTGTTATATAATAACCAGACAGTGTGTTGTATAATAACCAGACAGTGTGTTGTATAATAACCAGACAGTGTGTTGTATAATAACCAGACAGTGTGTTGTATAATAACCAGACAGTGTGTTGTATAATAACCAGACAGTGTGTTGTATAATAACCAGACAGTGTGTTGTATAATACCCAGACAGTGTGTTGTATAATAACCAGACAGTGTGTTGTCAAACACCAGGTGTTGTATAATAACCAGGTGTTGTATAATAACCAGACAGTGTGTTGTATAATAACCAGGTGTTGTATAATAACCAGACAGTGTGTTGTATAATAACCAGACAGTGTGTTGTATAATAACCAGGTGTTGTATAATAACCAGACAGTGTGTTATATAATAACCAGACAGTGTGTTGTATAATAACCAGGTGTTGTATATTACCAGACAGTGTGTTGTATAATAACCAGACAGTGTGTTGTATAATAACCAGACAGTGTGTTGTATAATAACCAGACAGTGTGTTGTATAATAACCAGACAGTGTATTGTATAATAACCAGACAGTGTGTTGTATAATAACCAGACAGTGTATTGTATAATAACCAGACAGTGTGTTGTATAATAACCAGACCGTGTGTTGTATAATAACCAGACAGTGTGTTGTATAATAACCAGACAGTGTGTTGTATAATAACCAGACAGTGTGTTGTATAATAACCAGACAGTGTGTTGTCAAACACCAGGTGTTGTATAATAACCAGGTGTTGTATAATAACCAGACAGTGTGTTGTATAATAACCAGGTGTTGTATAATAACCAGACAGTGTGTTGTATAATAACCAGACAGTGTGTTGTATAATAACCAGGTGTTGTATAATAACCAGACAGTGTGTTGTATAATAACCAGACAGTGTGTTGTATAATAACCAGACAGTGTGTTGTATAATAACCAGACAGTTTGTTGTATAATAACCAGGTGTTGTATAATAACCAGACAGTGTGTTGTATAATAACCAGACAGTGTGTTGTATAATAACCAGACAGTGTGTTGTATAATAACCAGGTGTTGTATAATAACCAGACAGGGTGTTGTATAATAACCAGACAGTGTGTTGTATAATAACCAGACAGTGTGTTGTATTATAACCAGACAGTGTGTTGTATAATAACCAGACAGTGTGTTGTATAATAACCAGGTGTTGTATAATAACCAGACAGTGTGTTGTATAATAACCAGGTGTTGTATAATAACCAGGTGTTGTATAATAACCAGGTGTTGTATAATAACCAGACAGTGTGTTGTATAATAACCAGGTGTTGTATAATAACCAGGTGTTGTATAATAACCAGGTGTTGTATAATAACCAGACAGTGTGTTGTATAATAACCAGGTGTTGTATAATAACCAGACAGTGTGTTGTATAATAACCAGGTGTTGTATAATAACCAGGTGTTGTATAATAACCAGACAGTGTGTTGTATAATAACCAGGTGTTGTATAATAACCAGGTGTTGTATAATAACCAGGTGTTGTATAATAACCAGACAGTGTGTTGTATAATAACCAGACAGTGTGTTGTATAATAACCAGGTGTTGTATAATAACCAGACAGTGTGTTGTATAATAACCAGACAGTGTGTTGTATAATAACCAGACAGTGTGTTGTATAATAACCAGACAGTGTGTTGTATAATAACCAGACAATGTGTTGTATAATAACCAGACAGTGTGTTGTATAATAACCAGGTGTTGTATAACAACCAGACAGTGTGTTGTATAATAACCAGACAGTGTGTTGTATAATAACCAGGTGTTGTATAATAACCAGACAGTGTGTTATATAATAACCAGACAGTGTGTTGTATAATAACCAGACAGTGTGTTGTATAATAACCAGACAGTGTGTTGTATAATAACCAGACAGTGTGTTGTATAATAACCAGACAGTGTGTTGTATAATAACCAGACAGTGTGTTGTATAATAACCAGACAGTGTGTTGTATAATACCCAGACAGTGTGTTGTATAATAACCAGACAGTGTGTTGTATAATAACCAGGTGTTATATAATAACCAGACAGTGTGTTATATAATAACCAGACAGTGTGTTGTATAATAACCAGACAGTGTGTTGTATAATAACCAGACAGTGTGTTGTATAATAACCAGACAGTGTGTTGTATAATAACCAGACAGTGTGTTGTATAATAACCAGACAGTGTGTTGTATAATAACCAGACAGTGTGTTGTATAATAACCAGACAGTGTGTTGTATAATAACCAGGTGTTGTATAATAACCAGACAGTGTGTTGTATAATAACCAGACAGTGTGTTGTATAATAACCAGACAGTGTGTTGTATAATAACCAGACAGTGTGTTGTATAATAACCAGACAGTGTGTTGTATAATAACCAGACAGGGTGTTGTATAATAACCAGACAGGGTGTTGTATAATAACCAGGTGTTGTATAATAACCAGACAGTGTGTTGTATAATAACCAGACAGGGTGTTGTATAATAACCAGACAGTGTGTTGTATAATAACCAGACAGTGTGTTGTATAATAACCAGACAGGTGTTGTATAATAACCAGACAGTGTGTTGTATAATAACCAGACAGTGTGTTGTATAATAACCAGACAGGTGTTGTATAATAACCAGACAGTGTGTTGTATATTAACCAGACAGTGTGTTGTATAATAACCAGACAGTGTGTTGTATAATAACCAGACAGTGTGTTGTATAATAACCAGACAGTGTGTTGTATAATAACCAGACAGTGTGTTGTATAATAACCAGACAGTGTGTTGTATAATAACCAGACAGTGTGTTGTATAATAACCAGACAGTGTGTTGTCAAACACCAGGTGTTGTATAATAACCAGACAGTGTGTTGTATAATAACCAGACAGTGTGTTGTATAATAACCAGACAGTGTGTTGTCAAACACCAGGTGTTGTATAATAACCAGAGAACCAGACAGTGTGTTGTATAATAACCAGACAGTGTGTTGTATAATAACCAGACAGTGTGTTGTATAATAACCAGACAGTGTGTTGTATAATAACCAGACAGCGTGTTGTCAAACACCAGGTGTTTTATAATAACAAGAGAATGTCTCAAGTGACATGACATGACAGTCACAGGGCATGCAACACGTGACCTTAGAATGACCTCTGTCCCCTTCACGCCTTCCCCGCCCGTTCATCTCCTGTTGTTGTTTGTATTTCCATATTGCATAGTTGAGTTATTTCTGTTTTGGTTCCATTTCTCCTGTTGGGTTTTTTCTTCCACTCCTTTAGCCAGATGCACCCTGGGAAAACCTTTCCCCCTTTCTTCCACTCCTTTAGCCAGATGCACCCTGTGAAAACCTTTCCCCCTTTCTTCCACTCCTTTAGCCAGATGCACCCTGGGAAAACCTTTCCCCCTTTCTTCCACTCCTTTAGCCAGATGCACCCTGGGAAAACCTTTCCCCCTTTCTTCCACTCCTTTAGCCAGATGCACCCTGGGAAAACCTTTCCCCCATTCCCAGGGGATTTGATGAAGCAGACAGCTCAATACTTCTACTACTTGCGGGTGACAGAGACTAGTGCCGGGCGCGCTATTGGTTACAGAGAGACGGGGTGAAGAGTCGCCCACATTGTAACCACACCCTAAATTAGGAAAAGGGGGCGGGGTAAAAAAAAAAACTAGAGCACCAATAGAACACAGTTATCTGACTGGAAGACTGGTATAAACCAGTAGAAACCAGATAAAGTGAGTCTGAAATGTATCTATTTTTATTCTAACCTTTATTTAACTAGGCAGTTTAAGAAGAAATTCTTATTTGCAATGACGGCCTACCGGGAAACAGTGGGTTAACTGTTAACCTTGTCAGCTCGGGGATTCGATCCAATGAGTCCAACGCTCTAACCACTAGGCTACCTGCCGCCCCTCCACTCTAACCACTAGGCTACCTGCCGCCCCTCCACTCTAACCACTAGGCTACCTGTCGCCCCTCCACTCTAACCACTAGGCTACCTGCCGCCCCACTAAATGGCCCCTGTAGTGCACTATTTTAGACCAGAGGAATATGGGGGGGGTGACCACTGATATATACAGGTACAATACACCAACAGGCCACATACATCAGTAGATATACACAGTATAATATAGATATAGGTACTAGTTAGTTGTGCAGTGACGTCAAACCCACCCTGACCCTCAGTAGTTAGGTAAATTGTTACCATCAAGTAGTCCATTGGTAACTGAATACCAATTAATAATATTATGGGGGGGGGTTAGCTAGCTCTAAAGGCATGCGTAATGAAGCTGGTTTCATGGATTAGAAAAAAAACACACACACCGGACTAGCGAACAGCGACTACCACGCACACACACACACACACACACACACACACACACACACACACACACACACACACAGGATAAGAGAGAGAGAGACAGGAAGAGGGACAGAGAGAGAGAGAGAGAGAGGAAGAGGGACACAGAGAGAGAGAGAGGGGAAGAGGGACAGAGAGAGAGGGGAAGAGGGACAGAGAGAGAGAGAGAGAGAGAGAGAGAGAGAGAGAGAGCGAGAGAGAGAGAGAGAAAGAGGAAGAGGGACAGAGAGAGAGAGACAGAGAGAGAGAGAGAGAGAGAGAGAGAGAAAAGAGGAAGAGGGACAGAGAGAGAGGGGAAGAGGGACAGAGAGAGAGAGACAAAGAGAGAGAGAGAGAGAGAGAGAAAGAGAGAGAGGGACAGAGAGAGAGGGGAAGAGGGACAGAGAGAGTTCGGCACTGCAGCAGTCTACAGATCAGATCTCACTTCTCTCTGTCAGACAGTTTTTTTTGCATCGAGTTTGGAAGACCAGACGTGTTCTAAAGACTGGGACACCATGAGTTCTAATCTAGAAACACTGGAGCATGAGTTCTGGAACACTAAGATATGAGTTCTAGAACACTGGGGCATGAGTTCTGGAACAATAAGATATGAATTCTAGAACATTGGAGCATGAGTTCTAGAACACTAAGATATGAGTTCTGGAACACTAAGATACGAGTTCTAGAACACTGGAGCATGAGTTCTGGAACACTAAGATATGAGTTCTAGAACACCGGGATGTAAACTCTTAAGACCAAGGTGTCACACGTGTTTGCTCATACATGTTATGGAATGGTCATGACGTCACGTCACTGGCTGAAGAAGAGAACACGTAAACAAACGCAAGTAATAGATCAAGTCCTGAATGGCACCCTACTGCCTATATAGTGCACTGCTTTTAAACCAGAGCCATGTATTTAGAGTTGTTAGCGCCCCATTAACATTACATGGGGAATATTTAAACAATGCTCTCTAAGTGAAAATCTAGAATGATGTATTTACATGACAATACAACATTCTATAACAGCCATGTTAGATCTCTATTAACATGACAATACAACATTCTATAACAGCCATGTTAGAGCTCCATTAACATTACATGGGGAATATTTAAACAATGCTCTCTAAGTGAAGATCTAGAATGAGAATAATATTGAACATTCTAGAAGCTGATCTCTCTACATACATGTCTCTGCTTTTAGCCATCTCCCATGGTTACCACTACATAGCGAACAGGCCAGACAGTTCAGAGTCCAAACAGAGTAATGGAAGAACATTCTGGAAGAGAACCAGTGTCTCCTGGCTCCTCTTGGAACCTCTTCAGACCAGTTGGTTCCAGCTGGAGTTGGTTCTGTTTCTGTTGGGTTAAACCAAACCGCAGGAACAGAGGGGTGCCAGTGATGTTGGTACAGTCCATGTTGATGGGTGCTAGTGGGTGAAGGTGTGGCTAGTTGGGTTTCCGTTAGCTAGTTTGCTGTTGAATGGGGCTGTTGTGGTAATGGCATTGTGTATAATGCTATAAGATGTATATACAGTGTCAGTCAAAAGATAGGACACACCTACTCATTTAAGAGTTTTTCTTTATTTTTACTATTTTCTACATTGTATGGAAACACGTAGTAACCAAAAAAAAGTGTTAAATACAAATATATTTTATATTTGAGATTCTTTATAGCTCCTCCCCCTTGATGACAGCTTTATAGCAGCCACCCTCCCCCTTGATGACAGCTTTATAGCCCCTCCCCCTTGATGACAGCTTTATAGCAGCCACCCTCCCCCTTGATGACAGCTTTATAGCTCCTCCCCCTTGATGACAGCTTTATAGCAGCCACCCTCCCCCTTGATGACAGCTTTATAGCAGCCACCCTAACCCTTTGATGACAGCTTTATAGCTCCTCCCCCTTGATGACAGCTTTATAGCAGCCCCCCTTGATGACAGCTTTGCCCACTCTTAGCACTGTCAACCAGCTTCACCTGGAATGCTTTTCCCAACAGTCTTGAAGGAGTTCCCACATATGCTGAGCACTTCACTCTGCGGTCCAACTCATCCCAAACCATCTCAATTGGGTTGAGGTCGGATGATTGCGGAGGCCAGGTCATCTGATGCAGCACTCCATCACTCTCCTTGGTCAAATAGCCCTTACACAGCCTGGAGGTGTGTTTTGGGTCATTGTCCTGTTGAAAAATAAATTATAGTCCCACTAAGCGCAAACCAGATGGGGTGATGTATCGCTGCAGAATGCTGTGGTAGCGATGCTGGTTAAGTGTGCCTTGAATTCTAAATAAATCACTGACAGTGTCACCAGCAAAGCACCGTCACACCTCCTCCTCCTCCTCCTCCATGCTTCACGGTGGGAACCACACACCATAACACCTCCTCCTCTATGCTTCACGGTGGGAACCACACACCATAACACCTCCTCCTCCATGCTTCACGGTGGGAACCACACACCATAACACCTCCTCCTCCATGCTTCACGGTGGGAACCACACACCATAACACCTCCTCCTCCATGCTTCACGGTGGGAACCACACATGCGGAGTTCCTCCGTTCATCTACTCTGCGTCCCACAAAGACACAAAAAAATCTCAAATTTGGACTCACCAGGACCAAAGGACAGATCTCCACCAGTCTAATGTCCAATGTCTAACTGCTCGTGTTTCTTGGCCCAAGCAAGTCTCTTCTTATTTAAATTTTATTTAAAATGTAACCTTTATTTTACCTTTATTTAACGAGGCAGGTCAGTTAAGAACAAATTCTTATTTACAATGACGGCCTAGGAACAGTGGGTTAACTGCCTTATTCAGGGGCAGAGCGACACATTTTTACCTTGTCAGCTCGGGGATTCGATCCAGCAACCATTCAGTTACTGGGAAAACGGTCTAACCACTAGGCTACCTGCCTTCCTTTTCATGAATTAATATCTAATAACGCAAAAAACATAACTGCCTTATTGGTGTTCTTTAGTAGTGGTTTCTTTGCAGTAATTCAACCATAAAGGCATCTTTTACCCAGTCTCCTCTGAACAGTTGATGTTGAGATGTGTCTGTTATTTGAACTCTGTGAAGAATTTATTTGGTCTGCAATTTCAGAGGCTGGTAACTCTAATGAATGTATCCTCTGCAGCAGAGGTAACTCTGGGTCTTCCTTTCCTGTGGCGGTCATCATGAGAGACAGGTAACTCTAATGAACTTATCCTCTGCAGCAGAGGTAACTCTGGGTCTTCCTTTCCTGTGGCGGTCCTCATGAGAGACAGGTAACTCTAATGAACTTATCCTCTGCAGCAGAGGTAACTCTGGGTCTTCCTTTCCTGTGGCGGTCCTCATGAGAGCCAGTTTCATCATAGCACTTGATGGTTTTTGCGACTGCACTTGAGGAAACTTTCAAAGTTCTTGAGTATTGACTGACCTTCATGTCTTAAAGTAATGATGGACTGTTGTATTGACTGACCTTCATGTCTTAAAGTAATGATGGACGGTTGTTTCTCTTTGCTTATTTGAGCTGTTCTTGCCATAATATGGACTTGGTCTTTTACCAAATAGGGCTGTGTCCTGTATACCCCCCCTACCTTGTCACAACATAACTGATTGGTTTAAATGCATTGAGGAGGAAAGAAATTCCACAAATTAACTTTTAACAAGGCAACACAAGACAACCTCGTGAAGCTGGTTGAGAAAATTTCAAGAGTGTTCAAATCTGTCATCAAGGCAAAAAGGTGGCTACTTTGAAAAATCTCAAATATATATTTTTTTGTTGATTTGTTTAACACTTTTTTGGTTACTACATGATTCCATATGTGTTATTTTATAGTGTTGTTCTACAATGTAGAAAATAGTAAAAATTAAAACCTTTGAATGAGTAGGTATGGCCCAACTTTTGACAGGTACTGTATAATCTATAGGGTTAAACCTGTGTGATGTACTCTGGGTTGGTGAGTATCATGGTATATCATCTATAGGGTTAAACCTGTGTGATGTACTCTGGGTTGGTGAGTATCATGTTATATAATCTACAGGGTTAAACCTGTATGATGTACTCTGGGTTGGTGTATTATATCATCTACAGGGTTAAACCTGTATGATGTACTCTGGGTTGGTGAGTTATATCATCTACAGGGTTAAACCTGTATGTTGTACTCTGGGTTGGTGAGTATCAATGGTATTTAATCTATAGGGTTAAACCTGTATGTTGTACTCTGGGTTGGTGAGTATCATGGTATTTAATCTATAGGGTTAAACCTGTATGATGTACTCTGGGTTGGTGAGTATCATGGTATTTAATCTATAGGGTTAAACCTGTATGATGTACTCTGGGTTGGTGAGTATCATGTTATATCATCTATAGGGTTAATTAAACCTGTATGATGTACTCTGGGTTGGTGAGTATCATGTTATATCATCTACAGGGTTAAACCTGTGTGATGTACTCTGGGTTGGTGTGTTATATCATCTACAGGGTTAAACCTGTATGTTGTACTCTGGGTTGGTGTGTTATATCATCTACAGGGTTAAACCTGTGTGATGTACTCTGGGTTGGTGAGTATCATGTTATATCATCTACAGGGTTAAACCTGTATGATGTACTCTGGGTTGGTGAGTATCATGTTATATCATCTACAGGGTTAAACCTGTATGATGTACTCTGGGTTGGTGAGTATCATGTTATATCATCTACAGGGTTAAACCTGTATGATGTACTCTGGGTTGGTGTGTATCATGTTATATCATCTACAGGGTTAAACCTGTATGATGTACTCTGGGTTGGTGAGTATCATGTTATATCATCTACAGGGTTAAACCTGTATGATGTACTCTGGGTTGGTGAGTATCATGTTATATCATCTACAGGGTTAAACCTGTATGATGTACTCTGGGTTGGTGAGTATCATGTTATATCATCTACAGGGTTAAACCTGTGTGATGTACTCTGGGTTGGTGTGTATCATGTTATATAATCTACAGGGTTAAACCTGTATGATGTACTCTGGGTTGGTGTGTATCATGTTATATCATCTACAGGGTTAAACCTGTATGATGTACTCTGGGTTGGTGAGTATCATGTTATATATTCTACAGGGTTAATTAAACCTGTATGATGTACTCTGGGTTGGTGAGTATCATGTTATATCATCTACAGGGTTAAACCTGTGTGATGTACTCTGGGTTGGTGAGTATCATGTTATATATTCTATAGGGTTAAACCTGTATGATGTACTCTGGGTTGGTGAGTATAATGTTATATCATCTACAGGGTTAAACCTGTGTGATGTACTCTGGGTTGGTGTGTATCATGTTATATCATCTACAGGGTTAAACCTGTGTGATGTACTCTGGGTTGGTGAGTATCATGTTATATCATCTACAGGGTTAAACCTGTATGATGTACTCTGGGTTGGTGAGTATCATGTTATATCATCTACAGGGTTAAACCTGTATGATGTACTCTGGGTTGGTGAGTATCATGTTATATCATCTACAGGGTTAAACCTGTGTGATGTACTCTGGGTTGGTGTGTATCATGTTATATAATCTACAGGGTTAAACCTGTATGATGTACTCTGGGTTGGTGTGTATCATGTTATATCATCTATAGGGTTAATTAAACCTGTATGATGTACTCTGGGTTGGTGAGTATCATGTTATATCATCTATAGGGTTAATTAAACCTGTGTGATGTACTCTGGGTTGGTGTGTATCATGTTATATCATCTATAGGGTTAATTAAACCTGTGTGATGTACTCTGGGTTGGTGTGTATCATGTTATATCATCTATAGGGTTAATTAAACCTGTATGATGTACTCTGGGTTGGTGTGTATCATGTTATATCATCTATAGGGTTAATTAAACCTGTGTGATGTACTCTGGGTTGGTGTGTTATATTATCTACAGGGTTAAACCTGTATGATGTACTCTGGGTTGGTGTGTATCATGTTATATCATCTACAGGGTTAAACCTGTATGATGTACTCTGGGTTGGTGAGTATCATGTTATATCATCTACAGGGTTAAACCTGTGTGATGTACTCTGGGTTGGTGAGTATCATGTTATATCATCTACAGGGTTAAACCTGTATGATGTACTCTGGGTTGGTGTGTTATATCATCTACAGGGTTAAACCTGTATGATGTACTCTGGGTTGGTGAGTTATATCATCTACAGGGTTAAACCTGTATGTTGTACTCTGGGTTGGTGAGTATCATGGTATTTAATCTATAGGGTTAAACCTGTATGTTGTACTCTGGGTTGGTGAGTATCATGGTATTTAATCTATAGGGTTAAACCTGTATGATGTACTCTGGGTTGGTGAGTATCATGTTATATCATCTATAGGGTTAATTAAACCTGTATGATGTACTCTGGGTTGGTGAGTATCATGTTATATCATCTACAGGGTTAAACCTGTGTGATGTACTCTGGGTTGGTGTGTTATATCATCTACAGGGTTAAACCTGTGTGATGTACTCTGGGTTGGTGAGTATCATGTTATATCATCTACAGGGTTAAACCTGTATGATGTACTCTGGGTTGGTGAGTATCATGTTATATCATCTACAGGGTTAAACCTGTATGATGTACTCTGGGTTGGTGTATGAGAATCCCTGGAATTCGTTCTGATCGAGGTTCATTATGAACAGTTTGTCTGTAGGAGTCAGTTCCACCGCCATCTTTGTGAACTCTTTATCAAAGTTCCCCGTGTCCCGACGGTTCTTCTGTTAGAGGGAGAAAGGAGAGAGAGGAGGGAGGGAGGGAGGGAGGGGAGGAAGGAGAGAGGGAGGGAGGAGAGGGAGGAGGGAGGAGAGAGCGAGGGTAGGAGAGGGAGGAGGGAGAGGAGGAGGGAGGGGAGGGGAGGAAGGAGAGAGCGAGGGTAGGGGAGGGAGGGAGGGAGGGGGGAGGGAGGAGAGAAGAAGATATGTTGGTTTAATCTGGTTATTGATCTCTGAACAGACAAGCTTATTAATTAGAAACATGACTGAAATTGAGCCTGCTCAGAGAGAGAGGGAGAAAGGAAGGGGGGAGATGGAGAGTGAGTGAGTGAGTAAGTGAGGAAGAAGGAAGAGAAAGTTAAGAGTGACAGGTAAGGAGAGAGATTGTGAAAGCCAATCATCACACAGGTTCTGAGGATGAATTAAAGGAAGAGAGGTGTGCAAACATGACACACCCCTCCCTACGAACTGAGGTGGTACAGCCCCACACCTAAGACAGAACAGACGGACCGCACCAACGTGAAGACGGGGGAGGGGTGCAGCCCCAGAGCAGCTGAGAGCACAATAACAGTAATGTTAATGTTAATGTGAACAGAGACAGAGGACAGAGAGAGCAGCGAGTCTGGACACAAGAGGAGCCAAACTGGCAGACCAGAAGACACAGACCACCCCAGAACAAAGGCACAGACCACCCCAGAACAAAGAGACATAGACCATCCCAGAACAAAGACACAGACCACCCCAGACCAAAAGACACAGACCACCCCAGAACAAAGACACAGACCGACCCAGACCATCCCAGAACAGACAGACATAGACCACCCCAGAACAGACAGACATAGACCACCCCAGAACAGACAGACATAGACCACCCCAGAACAAAGACACAGACCAACCCAGAACAAAGACACAGACCACCACAGACCAAAGGCACAGACCACCCCAGACCAAAGACACAGACCACCCCAGACCAAAGGCACAGACCACCCCAGACCAAAGGCACAGACCACCCCAGACCAAAAGACACAGACCACCCCAGAACAAAGACACAGACCGACCCAGACCATCCCAGAACAGACAGACATAGACCACCCCAGAACAGACAGACATAGACCACCCCAGAACAAAGACACAGACCACCCCAGAACAAAGACACAGACCACCCCAGAACAAAGACACAGACCACCACAGACGAAAGACACAGACCACCCCAGAACAAAGACACAGATCAAAAGACACAGACCACCACAGACCAAAGACACAGACACCCACTGAACAGACAGGATCACCCAGGAGACCAGAGAGACACCAGACACCCACTGAACAGACAGGATCACCAAGGAGACCGGAGAGACACCAGACACCCACTGAACCGACAGGATCCCCCAGGAGACCAGAGAGACACCAGACACCCACTGAACAGACAGGATCCCCCAGGAGACCGGAGAGACACCAGACACCCACTGAACAGACAGGATCACCAAGGAGACCAGAGAGACACCAGACACCCACTGAACAGACAGGATCACCAAGGAGACCAGAGAGACACCAGACACCCACTGAACAGACAGGATCACCAAGGAGACCAGAGAGACACCAGACACCCACTGAACAGACATGATCACCAAGGAGACCAGAGAGACACCAGACACCCACTGAACAGACAGGATCACCAAGGAGACCGGAGAGACACCAGACACCCACTGAACAGACAGGATCACCAAGGAGACCAGAGAGACACCAGACACCCACTGAACAGACATGATCACCAAGGAGACCAGAGAGACACCAGACACCAGACCCACTGAACAGACAGGATCACCAAGGAGACCAGAGAGACACCAGACACCCACTGAACAGACAGGATCACCAAGGAGACCAGAGAGACACCAGACACCCACTGAACAGACAGGATCACCAAGGAGACCAGAGAGACACCAGACACCCACTGAACAGACATGATCACCAAGGAGACCAGAGAGACACCAGACCCACTGAACAGACAGGATCACCAAGGCGACCAGAAAGACACAGACCACCCCAGAACAAAGACACAGACCACCCCAGAACAAAGACACAGACCACCACAGACCAAAGACACAGACCACCCCAGAACAAAGACACAGATCAAAAGACACAGACCACCACAGACCAAAGACACAGACACCCACTGAACAGACAGGATCACCCAGGAGACCAGAGAGACACCAGACACCAGACACCCACTGAACAGACAGGATCACCCAGGAGACCGGAGAGACACCAGACACCCACTGAACAGACAGGATCACCAAGGAGACCAGAGAGACACCAGACACCCACTGAACAGACATGATCACCAAGGAGACCAGAGAGACACCAGACACCCACTGAACAGACATGATCACCAAGGAGACCAGAGAGACACCAGACACCAGACCCACTGAACAGACAGGATCACCAAGGAGACCAGAGAGACACCAGACACCCACTGAACCGACAGGATCCCCCAGGAGACCAGAGAGACACCAGACACCCACTGAACAGACAGGATCCCCCAGGAGACCGGAGAGACACCAGACACCCACTGAACAGACAGGATCACCAAGGAGACCAGAGAGACACCAGACACCCACTGAACAGACAGGATCACCAAGGAGACCAGAGAGACACCAGACACCCACTGAACAGACAGGATCACCAAGGAGACCAGAGAGACACCAGACACCCACTGAACAGACATGATCACCAAGGAGACCAGAGAGACACCAGACACCCACTGAACAGACAGGATCACCAAGGAGACCGGAGAGACACCAGACACCCACTGAACAGACAGGATCACCAAGGAGACCAGAGAGACACCAGACACCCACTGAACAGACATGATCACCAAGGAGACCAGAGAGACACCAGACACCAGACCCACTGAACAGACAGGATCACCAAGGAGACCAGAGAGACACCAGACACCCACTGAACAGACAGGATCACCAAGGAGACCAGAGAGATACCAGACACCCACTGAACAGACAGGATCACCAAGGATACCAGAGAGACACCAGACACCCACTGAACAGACAGGATCACCAAGGAGACCAGAGAGACACCAGACACCCACTGAACAGACAGGATCACCAAGGAGACCGGAGAGACACCAGACACCCACTGAACAGACAGGATCACCAAGGAGACCAGAGAGACACCAGACACCCACTGAACAGACAGGATCACCAAGGAGACCAGAGAGACACCAGACACCCACTGAACAGACAGAATCACCAAGGAGACCAGAGAGACACCAGACACCCACTGAACAGACAGGATCACCAAGGAGACCAGAGAGATACCAGACACCAGACACCCACTGAACAGACAGGATCACCAAGGAGACTCATAAGTCTACAGAACATAGAAAAGTCAACAGACATCCTGAGAGGAGAGAAAATATACAGACCCCGGTACAGACAAGCAACAGACTGATAGACTATGGCATAGACTTAAAGACAGACTGGCAGAGAGACAGACTGTTACATACTGGCAGAGAGACAGACCGTTACAGACTGGCAGAGAGACAGACTGGCAGAGAGACAGACCGTTACAGACTGGCAGAGAGACAGACTGGCAGAGAGACAGACCGTTACAGACTGGCAGAGAGACAGACCGTTACAGACTGGCAGAGAGACAGACCGTTACAGACTGGCAGAGAGACAGACTGGCAGAGAGACAGACTGTTACAGACTGGCAGAGAGACAGACCGTTACAGACTGGCAGAGAGACAGACTGGCAGAGAGACAGACCGTTACAGACTGGCAGAGAGACAGACTGGCAGAGAGACAGACCGTTACAGACTGGCAGAGACAGACCGTTACAGACTGGCAGAGAGACAGACTGGCAGAGAGACAGACTGTTACAGACTGGCAGAGAGACAGACCGTTACAGACTGGCAGAGAGACAGACTGGCAGAGAAACAGACCGTTACAGACTGGCAGAGAGACAGACTGGCAGAGAGACAGACCGTTACAGACTGGCAGAGAGACAGACTGGCAGAGAGACAGACTGTTACAGACTGGCAGAGAGACAGACTGGCAGAGAGACAGACCGTTACAGACTGGCAGAGAGACAGACCGTTACAGACTGGCAGAGAGACAGACTGGCAGAGAGACAGACCGTTACAGACTGGCAGAGAGACAGACTGGCAGAGAGACAGACTGGCAGAGACAGGATGTTACAGACTGGCAGAGGGACAGACCGTTACAGACTGGCAGAGAGACAGACTGGCAGAGAGACAGACCGTTACAGACTGGCAGAGAGACAAGACTGTTACAGACCGACAGACCAGCAGAGTGAGAGAGCTATAGAAGGACATACAGAAAGCCTCAGGAAGAAGAGAGGAACAGAGAGAAGAGAGGAGAGACAGTTTCCAAGAACACTCGCTTATTTCCTACCTTCTGCTCTCCATCTCTCCTCTAGGCCCCTCAGCCCCAGGGGGCCCTGCCCACCCCTCAGCCCCAGGGGGCCCTGCCCACCCCTCAGCCCCAGGGGGCCCTGCCCACCCAGCAGCCCCAGGGGGCCATGCCCACAGCAGTGGACTAGTAGACTGAGTCTGCTTCTCAAGGGGTTTCTATGTGGACTAGTAGACAGTCTGCTTCTCAAGGGGTTTCTATGTGGACTAGTAGACTGAGTCTGCTTCTCAAGGGGTTTCTATGTGGACTAGTAGACAGTCTGCTTCTCAAGGGGTTTCTATGTGGACTAGTAGACTGAGTCTGCTTCTCAAGGGGTTTCTATGTGGACTAGTAGACTGAGTCTGCTTCTCAAGGGGTTTCTATGTGGACTAGTAGACTGAGTCTGCTTCTCAAGGGGGTTCTATGTGGACTAGTAGACTGAGTCTGCTTCTCAAGGGGTTTCTATGTGGACTAGTAGACTGAGTCTGCTTCTCAAGGGGTTTCTATGTGGACTAGTAGACTGAGTCTGCTTCTCAAGGGGTTTCTATGTGGACTAGTAGACTGAGTCTGCTTCTCAAGGGGTTTCTATGTGGACTAGTAGACTGAGTCTGCTTCTCAAGGGGTTTCTATGTGGACTAGTAGACTGAGTCTGCTTCTCAATGCACTTCAATTAAGGTGTGTGTGTGTGTGTGTGTGTGTGTGTGTGTGTGTGTGTGTGTAATGACACAGAGAGCAGTATGCTGGTTGAGACATTAAGGCACCGGGAGGTGAGTTGAGTTATATTATATTATCCAATCAGAAGACAGATTTACACGTACAAGACACACCCCCTCTCCCTACATCGTTACAAACCTCTGTAGGTTTCCTGTAAGACAGCAGATGCTTGAGTGTTAACTCCCCAAGTGCAGATAAGGCCTTTAGCTCAGCCGATACACAAAACAAGATTCAGCCATCATCATCATCATCATCATCATTCTCATTGTAATCCTCCTCCTCATCATCATCATCATCATCCTCAGTCACTCTTGACACAAGAAAGAAAAAAATCCCTTTCCAGTATTTTCCAGTTTGACACATTTAACTGCATGGTAATATAACCAGAACTCTCTTTAAACAGTTACAGAACACGTCCCAACCCCCCGCTACTAATAACCAGTTAACTAGTACTAACTAACCACCCTGGTTAACTAACCAAGTACTAACTAACCACCCTGGTTAACTAACCAAGTACTAACTAACCACCCTGGTTAACTAACCAGGTACTAACTAACCACCCTGGTTAACTAACCAAGTACTAACTAACCACCCTGGTTAACTAAACCAGTACTAACTAACCACCCTGGTTAAGTAACCAAGTACGAACTAACCACCCTGGTTAACTAACCAAGTACTAACTAACCACCCTGGTTAAGTAACCAAGTACGAACTAACCACCCTGGTTAACTAACCACCCTGGTTAACTAACCAAGTACTAACTAACCACCCTGGTTAACTAACCAAGTACTAACTAACCACCCTGGTTAAGTAACCAAGTACGAACTAACCACCCTGGTTAACTAACCAAGTACTAACTAACCACCCTGGTTAACTAACCAAGTACTAACTAACCACCCTGGTTAACTAACCAAGTACTAACTAACCACCCTGGTTAAGTATAAACAACAACATCTCTGTTTGGCAGTGGTCAGATAATTCCTAGACAGCGTCTGAAATCACACCCTATTCCCTATGCAGTGCACTACTTTCTACTGAGCCAGGGTCCTATAGCAGGTCACTGTAGAGGGAATGGGCCCTATAGCAGGTCACTATAGAGGGAATGGGCCCTATGCAGTGCACTACTTTCTACTGAGCCAGGGCCCTATAGCAGGTCACTATAGAGGGAATGGGCCCTATAGCAGGTCACTATAGAGGGAATGGGCCCTATAGCAGGTCACTATAGAGGGAATGGGCCCTATAGCAGGTCACTATAGAGGGAATGGGCCCTATAGCAGGTCACTATAGAGGGAATGGGCCCTATAGCAGGTCACTATAGAGGGAATGGGCCCTATAGCAGGTCACTATAGAGGGAATGGGCCCTATAGCAGGTCACTATAGAGGGAATGGGCCCTCCCTGGTCAATAGCAGGTCACTATAGAGGGAATGGGCCCTATAGCAGGTCACTATAGAGGGAATGGGCCCTATAGCAGGTCACTATAGAGGGAATGGGCCCTATAGCAGGTCACTATAGAGGGAATGGGCCCTATAGCAGGTCACTATAGAGGGAATGGGCCCTATAGCAGGTCACTATAGAGGGAATGGGCCCTGGTCAATAGCAGGTCACTATAGAGGGAATGGGCCCTTATAGCAGGTCACTATAGAGGGAATGGGCCCTCCCTGGTCAATAGCAGGTCACTATAGAGGGAATGGGCCCTCCCTAGTCAATAGCAGGTCACTATAGAGGGAATGGGCCCTATAGCAGGTCACTATAGAGGGAATGGGCCCTCCCTGGTCAATAGCAGGTCACTATAGAGGGAATGGGCCCTCCCTGGTCAATAGCAGGTCACTATGGGGAATGGGCCCTTCCTGGTCAATAGCACGTCACTATAGAGGGAATGGGCCCTCCCTGGTCAATAGCAGGTCACTATAGAGGGAATGGGCCCTCCCTGGTCAATAGCAGGTCACTATGGGGAACGGGCCCTGGTCAATAGCAGGTCACTATAGAGGAACGGGCCCTCCTGGTCAATAGCAGGTCACTATGGGGAATGGGCCCTGGTCTCAGAGCGATATCTAGAGATGTGTGGTCGGACCGGGTTGACAAGACTATTGGAGATGGGCCCTGGTCTCAGAGCGATATCTAGAGATGTGTGGTCGGACCGGGTTGACAAGACCATTGGAGATGAGCCCTGGTGTGTCCGTGTGTTTCCAGTTGCTGTGAATGCTATTCTGAGGTGTGGGGTTGGTTTGGGGCTCTGTGGCACAAAATGGCTGCCGTGTGTCTCCCCGTAACGGAGGACACTGGACCCTGAACTCTGACCCTGCTTTGGCACAGTTTGACAGTAACGTAACATGGTGTGTGAGGTGGTGGTGGTGGTGACAGTACCAAGGAGGCCTCCCTCGTTGTAATAGCAACGACGTTAACATTTCATAACAGTTCTACATCCCTAAATCAATACAAAACAAAACAACACAATACCCTGATTGATCATTAAACAGTAAGAAAGTCGATCAGTTCGATCCGTCGGTCAATATTGGTCCCAGTAACAGTTGGGAGGTCATTTGATTGGTTGATGGTGGGAATGTAACCTCATTGATTTGCTTTATCGATTAGTTGAAAATCGATCGATTCAGCATTTTTTTTTGTTGTTGTAGGATTTCATACACCTTGGGACCTTCTGTTCTGTTTTGAGTAGAAGTTGTCTTTAACCACTGATCAGAGGTCAGATCTCCGTAATGGTTCAGGTTAAGACTAGGGGCATGGGGAATCTGATCCTAGATCTGTGTTTAGGTTAGAACAGAACAGTAGATATGGGTAGGGACTAGGCTATGTACCAATTCTCTCCCCTTCCTCCCAAAGTACACACTTCCTCACTTGAAAGGAAATGAGTGGTAAATGGAAACTCTAATCCAGGTTAACACCAATAATGTGTTTTTACATTTGTATTTATTTAAAAAAAAAATGTATTTAATCTTTATTTAACTAGGAAAGTCAGTTAAAGAACAAATTATTATTTACAATGACGACTCCCCCCCCCCCGGCCAAAACCCGGGCGACGCTGGGCCAATCGTGCGCCGCCCTATAAGGACTCCCAATCACGGCCGGATGCGACACAGCCTGGATTCGAACCAGGCACTGTAATGACGCTTCATGCACTGAGATGCCATTAGACGGCCGCGCCACTCAGGAGGAGTGAACAAGTGCTCAAGAGGGAGGAGAGACAACTGGGATACACCCTTTGGTCTTAAACTATATCCTGGTGATGAAATGATATGAGATCTGGAAGAGGGGCAGGAGCTAATGCAGCGCTGTGATGGGTCAGTCCATGTCGGGGTACTCTGGGTTAACGAATGAGAATCCCTGGAACTCTTCCTGGTCCAGGTTCATGATGACCTCCTGGTCGGGGGGGGTCAGGACGGGGGGGTGGCGTGTAAAGAAACGATCAAAGTTCTCTGCTTCGCGACCGCACTGTGGAGGGAGGGGGAGAGAAGAGGGATGGATGGGATGAATTAAAACACACAGGAGGAGAAACACGAGATACAATGAAGTAGATGGAGTCATCCAGTCCTTATCCACAACATAATATAATGAAGTAGATGGAGAGTCATCCAGCCCTCATCCACAACATAATATAAATATAATGAAGTAGACGGAGAGTCATCCAGTCCTCATCCACAACATAATACAATGAAGTAGATGGAGAGTCATCCAGTCCTCATCCACAACATAATACAATGAAGTAGATGGAGTCATCCAGTCCTCATCCACAACATAATATAAATATAAATTAAGTAGATGGAGTCATCCAGTCCTCATCCACAACATAATATAAATACAATGATGTAGATGGAGTCATCCAGTCCTCATCCACAACATAGTATACATATAATGAAGTAGATGGAGAGTCATCCAGTCCTCATCCACAACATAATATAAATATAATGAGGTCCTCATCCACAACATAATATAAATATAATGAAGTAGACGGAGAGTCATCCAGTCCTCATCCACAACATAATATAAATATAATGAAGTAGATGGAGTCATCCAGTCCTCATCCACAACATAATATAAATATAATGAAGTAGATGGTGTCATCCAGTCCTCATCCACAACATAATATAAATATAATGAAGTAGATGGAGTCATCCAGTCCTCATCCACAACATAATATAAATATAATGAAGTCCTCATCCACAACATATTATAAATATAATGAAGTAGACGGAGAGTCATCCAGTCCTCATCCACAACATAATATACATATAATGAAGTAGATGGAGTCATCCAGTCCTCATCCACAACATAATATAAATATAATGAAGTAGATGGAGAGTCATCCAGTCCTCATCCACAACATAATATAAATATAATGAGGTCCTCATCCACAACATAATATAAATATAATGAAGTAGACGGAGAGTCATCCAGTCCTCATCCACAACATAATATAAATATAATGAAGTAGATGGAGAGTCATCCAGTCCTCATCCACAACATAATATAAATATAATGAAGTAGACGGAGAGTCATCCAGTCCTCATCCACAACATAATATAAATATAATGAAGTAGATGGAGTCATCCAGTCCTCATCCACAACATAATATAAATATAATGAAGTAGATGGAGAGTCATCCAGTCCTCATCCACAACATAATATAAATATAATGATGTAGATGGAGAGTCATCCAGTCCTCATCCACAACATAATATAAATATAATGAAGTCCTCATCCACAACATAATATAAATATAATGAAGTAGATGGAGAGTCATCCAGTCCTCATCCACAACATAATATAAATATAATGAAGTAGATGGAGTCATCCAGTCCTCATCCACAACATAATATAAATATAATGAAGTCCTCATCCACAACATAATATAAATATAATGAAGTAGATGGAGAGTCATCCAGTCCTCATCCACAACATAATATAAATATAATGAAGTAGATGGAGAGTCATCCAGTCCTCATCCACAACATAATATAAATATAATGAAGTAGACGGAGAGTCATCCAGTCCTCATCCACAACATAATATAAATATAATGAAGAAGATGGAGTCATCCAGTCCTCATCCACAACATAATATAAATATAATGAAGTAGATGGAGAGTCATCCAGTCCTCATCCACAACATAATATAAATACAATGAAGTAGATGGAGTCATCCAGTCCTCATCCACAACATATTATAAATATAATGAAGTAGATGGAGTCATCCGGTCCTCATCCACAACATAATATAAATACAATGAAGTAGATGGAGTCATCCAGTCCTCATCCACAACATAATATAAATATAATGAAGTCCTCATCCACAACATAATATAAATATAATGAAGTAGACGGAGAGTCATCCAGTCCTCATCCACAACAGAATATAAATATAATGAAGTCCTCATCCACAACATAATATAAATATAATGAAGTAGACGGAGTCATCCAGTCCTCATCCACAACATAATATAAATATAATGATGTAGATGGAGAGTCATCCAGTCCTCATCCACAACATAATATAAATATAATGAAGTAGATGGAGAGTCATCCAGTCCTCATCCACAACATAATATAAATATAATGAAGTAGATGGAGAGTCATCCAGTCCTCATCCACAACATAATATAAATATAATGAGGTCCTCATCCACAACATAATATAAATATAATGAAGTAGATGGAGTCATCCAGTCCTCATCCACAACATAATATAAATATAATGAAGTAGATGGAGAGTCATCCAGTCCTCATCCACAACATAATATAAATATAATGAAGAAGATGGAGTCATCCAGTCCTCATCCACAACATAATATAAATATAATGAAGTAGACGGAGAGTCATCCAGTCCTCATCCACAACATAATATAAATATAATGAAGTAGATGGAGTCATCCAGTCCTCATCCACAACATAATATAAATATAATGAAGTAGATGGAGTCATCCAGTCCTCATCCACAACATAATATAAATATAATGAAGTAGATGGAGAGTCATCCAGTCCTCATCCACAACATAATATAAATATAATGAAGTAGATGGAGTCATCCAGTCCTCATCCACAACATCATATAAATATAATGAGGTCCTCATCCACAACATAATATAAATATAATGAAGTAGACGGAGAGTCATCCAGTCCTCATCCACAACATAATATAAATATAATGAAGTAGATGGAGTCATCCAGTCCTCATCCACAACATAACATAAATATAATGAAGTAGACGGAGAGTCATCCAGTCCTCATCCACAACATAATATAAATATAATGAGGTCCTCATCCACAACATAATATAAATATAATGAAGTAGACGGAGAGTCATCCAGTCCTCATCCACAACATAATATAAATATAATGAAGTAGATGGAGTCATCCAGTCCTCATCCACAACATAATATAAATATAATGAAGTAGATGGTGTCATCCAGTCCTCATCCACAACATAATATAAATATAATGAAGTAGACGGAGTCATCCAGTCCTCATCCACAACATAATATAAATATAATGAAGTAGATGGAGTCATCCAGTCCTCATCCACAACATAATATAAATATAATGAAGTAGATGGAGAGTCATCCAGTCCTCATCCACAACATAATATAAATATAATGAAGTAGATGGAGAGTCATCCAGTCCTCATCCACAACATAATATAAATATAATGAAGTAGATGGAGAGTCATCCAGTCCTCATCCACAACATAATATAAATATAATGAAGTAGATGGAGAGTCATCCAGTCCTCATCCACAACATAATATAAATATAATGAAGTAGATGGAGAGTCATCCAGTCCTCATCCACAACATAATATAAATATAATGAAGTAGATGGATAGTCATCCAGTCCTCATCCACAACATATTATAAATATAATGAAGTAGATGGAGAGTCATCCAGTCCTCATCCACAACATAATATAAATATAATGAAGTAGATGGAGAGTCATCCAGTCCTCATCCACAACATAATATAAATATAATGAAGTAGACGGAGTCATCCAGTCCTCATCCACAACATAATATAAATATAATGAAGTAGATGGAGAGTCATCCAGTCCTCATCCACAACATAATATAAATATAATGAAGTAGATGGATAGTCATCCAGTCCTCATCCACAACATAATATAAATATAATGAAGTAGACGGAGAGTCATCCAGTCCTCATCCACAACATAATATAAATATAATGATGTAGATGGAGAGTCATCCAGTCCTCATCCACAACATAATATAAATATAATGAAGTAGACGGAGAGTCATCCAGTCTTCATCCACAACATAATATATATAATGAAGTAGATGGAGTCATCCAGTCCTCATCCACAACATAATATAAATATAATGAAGTAGACGGAGAGTCATCCAGTCCTCATCCACAACATAATATAAATATAATGAAGTAGACGGAGAGTCATCCAGTCCTCATCCACAACATAATATATATAATGAAGTAGATGGAGTCATCCAGTCCTCATGACTCAGTCCCCACTCCAGGACCTTAAAATGCTTCTTACGAAGCCACTCCTTCGTTGCCCGGGCGGTGTGTTTGGGATCATTCTCATGCTGAAAGACCCAGCCACGTTTCATCTTCAATGCCCTTGCTGATGGAAGGAGGTTTTCACTCAAAATCTCCCGATACATGGCCCCATTCATTCTTTCCTTTACACAGATCAGTCGTCCTGGTCCCTTTGCAGAAAAACAGCCCAAAAGCATGATGTTTCCACCCCCATGCTTCACAGTAGGTATGGTGTTCTTTGGATGCAACTCAGCATTCTTTGTCCTCCAAACACGATGAGTTGAGTTTTTACCAAAAAGTTATATTTTGGTTTCATCTGACCATATGACATTCTCCCAATCCTCTTCTGGATCATCCAAATGCTCTCTAGCAAACTTTAAACGGGCCTGGACATGTACTGGCTTAAGCAGGGGGACACGTCTGGCACTGCAGGATTTGAGTCCCTGGCGGCGTAGTGTGTTACTGATGGTAGGCTTTGTTACTTTGGTCCCAGCTCTCTGCAGGTCATTCACTAGGTCCCCCTGTGTGGTTCTGGGATTTTTGCTCACCATTCTTGTGATCATTTTGACCCCACGGGGTGAGATCTTGCGTGGAGCCCCAGATCGAGGGAGATTATCTTGTATGTCTTCCATTTCCTAATAATTGCTCCCACAGTTGATTTCTTCAAACCAAGCTGCTTACCTATTGCAGATTCAGTCTTCCCAGCCTGGTGCAGGTCTACAATTTTGTTTCTGGTGTCCTTTGACAGCTCTTTGGTCTTGGCCATAGTGGAGTTTGGAGTGTGACTGTTTGAGGTTGTGGACAGGTGTCTTTTATACTGATAACAAGTTCAAACAGGTGCCATTAATACAGGTAACGAGTGGAGGACAGAGGAGCCTCTTAAAGAAGAAGTTACAGGTCTGTGAGAGCCAGAAATCTTGCTTGTTGGTAGGTGACCAAATACTTATTTTCCACCATAATTTGCAAATAAATTCATTAAAAATCCTACAATGTGTTTTTCTGGATTTTTTCCCCTCATTTTGTCTGTCATAGTTGAAGTGTACCTATGATGAAAATTACAGGCCTCTTCTCATCTTTTTAAGTGGGAGAACTTGCACAATTGGTGGCTGATTAAATACTTTTTTGCCCCACTGTATATGTATATATATATATATATATAGAGAGAGAGATAGGTTATATAGGTTAGACTCACAGCTTTGGGTTTGAAGGGCGGCTGGACTTCCTTGTTCTCCAGTTTGTCCCAGTCCATGTAACGGAAGAAAGCGTGTTCCTTTATATCCCTCTCCCCCTCCGGACCACAGCCCAGACGCTTCCCTGGGTGCTTAGTCATCAACTAGAGACAGGAGTCAGAGGTCAGAGTGTGTGTGTGAGAGAGAGAGAGAGATAGAGAGTGTAAGTGTGTGTGTGTGTGTGTGTGTGTGTGAGAGAGAGAGATAGAGAGTGTAAGTGTGCGTGTGTGTGTGTGTGTGTGTGTGTGTGTGTGTGAGAGAGAGATAGAGAGTGTAAGTGTGTGTGTGTGTGTGTGTGTGTGTGTGTGTGTGTGTGTGTGTGTGTGTGTGTGCGAGAGATAGAGAGTGTAAGTGTGTGTGTGTGTGTGTGTGTGTGTGAGAGAGAGAGTGTAAGTGTGTGTGTGTGTGTGTGAGAGAGAGCGAGAGATAGAGAGTGTGTGTGTGTGTGAGAGAGAGCGAGAGATAGAGAGTGTAAGTGTGCGTGTGTGTGTGTGTGTGTGTGTGTGAGAGAGATAGAGAGTGTAAGTGTGTGTGTGTGTGTGTGTGTGTGTGTGTGTGTGTGTGTGTGTGTGTGTGTGTGTGTGTGTGTGTGCGAGAGATAGAGAGTGTAAGTGTGTGTGTGTGAGAGAGAGCGAGAGATAGAGAGTATGTGTGTGTGTGAGAGAGAGCGAGAGATAGAGAGTGTAAGTGTGTGTGAGAGAGAGCGAGAGATAGAGAGTGTAAGTGTCTCACCCCTTTGCAGATGGCGACAGCCTCCTTGGACATGGACTTGGGGTAGGAGACGTGATGCTCCATGATGGACTGAAACAACTCATCCTCGTCCTCACCATCGAACGGAGGCTGGGGAGGGACACACAGAGCGCCACTGAGAGGACACCGCTGACATTCTGCACTACGTACTGTAAGACGATGTACCGAGACAAATATCACAGACACACACACACACACACACACACACACACACACACACACACACACACACACACACACACCTACCTGTCCAGCCAGCATCTCGTAGAGCAGAACTCCAAAGGCCCACCAGTCCACGGACTTCCCATAGGGCTGGTACGCAATGATCTGGAGGGGGGAGGAGAGAGGGATGAGATAGGAGGAGGATAGAGGACTAAGGGGGAGGAGAGAGGGATGATATAGGAGGAGGATAGAGGACTAAGGGGGAGGAGAGAGGGACGAGATAGGAGGAGGATAGAGGACTAAGGGGGAGGAGAGAGGGATGACATAGGAGGAGGATAGAGGACTAAGGGGGAGGAGAGAGGGACGAGATAGGAGGAGGATAGAGGACTAAGGGGGCAGGAGCAAGTGATGAGATAGGAGGAGGATAGAGGACTAAGGAGGAGGATAGAGGACTATCCTGTCTGGGTAGTGTCTCCTGACCCCTCCTGTCTCAGCCTCCAGGATTTATGCTGCAGTAGTTTATGTGTCGGGGGGCTAGGGTCAGTTCGTTATATCTGGAGGGGCCACAGTACTTCTCCTGTCCTATTCGGTGTCCTGTGTGAATTTAAGTGTGCTCTCTCTAATTCTCTCTTTCTCTCTTTCTTTCTCTCTCTCGGAGGACCTGAGCCCTAGGACCATGCCTCATGACTACCTGACATGATGACTCCTTGCTGTCCCCAGTCCACCTGGCCGTGCTGCTGCTCCAGTTTCAACTGTTCTGCCTTATTATTATTGGACCATGCTGGTCATTTATGAACATTTGAACATCTTGGCCATGTTCTGTTATAATCTCCACCCGACACAGCCAGAAGAGGACTGGCCACCCCTCATAGCCTGGTTCCTCTCTAGGTTTCTTCCTAGGCTCTGGCCTTTCTAGGGAGTTTTTCCTAGCCACCGTGCTTCTACACCTGCATTGCTTGCTGTTTGGGGTTTTAGGCTGGGTTTCTGTACAGCACTTTGAGATATCAGCTGATGTACGAAGGGCTTTATAAATACATTTGATTTGATTTTGATTTGAGGACTAAGGGGGGTGAGGAGAGGAGAAAGAAGAGGATAGGGAGTTGAAGAACAAAAGCGATCATTACCTCAGGAGCGATGTAGTCTGGGGTCCCACAGAAGGTCTTGGTGGTGACACCGTCTAACATGTTCTCTTTGCACATCCCAAAGTCAGCGATCTTAATGTGTCCTTCTGCATCCAGCATGACGTTGTCCAGTTTCAGATCCCTAGGAGAGGTACACAGAGACAGACTATCTTAATGTGTCCTTCAGCATCACGTTGTCCAGCTTCAGATCCCTAGGAGAGGCACACAGAGACAGACTATCTTAATGTGGCCTTCTGCATCCAGCATGACGTTGTCCAGCTTCAGATCCCTAGGAGAGGCACACAGAGACAGACTATCTTAATGTGTCCTCCAGCATGACGTTGTCCAGCTTCAGATCCCTAGGAGAGGCACACAGAGACAGACTATCTTAATGTGTCCTTCAGCATCACGTTGTCCAGCTTCAGATCCCTAGGAGAGGCACACAGAGACAGACTATCTTAATGTGTCCTCCAGCCTGACGTTGTCCAGCTTCAGATCCCTAGGAGAGGCACACAGAGACAGACTATCTTAATGTGTCCTTCAGCATGACGCTGTCCAGCTTCAGATCCCTAGGAGAGGCACACAGAGACAGACTATCTTAATGTGTCCTTCAGCATCACGTTGTCCAGTTTCAGATCCCTAGGAGAGGCACACAGAGACAGACTATCTTAATGTGTCCTTCAGCATCACGTTGTCCAGCTTCAGATCCCTAGGAGAGGCACACACACACACGTTAAACCTACATACACACGTTACACACACATAAACACACACAGACATATTAAACATACACTATATATATACAAAAGTATGTGGACACCCCTTCAAAATGCATTTGGTTGTTTCAGCCACACCGCTGTTGCTGACTGGTGTATAAAATTGAGCACAGCATTTCAATCTCCATAGACAAACATTGGCAGTAGAATGGCCTTACTGAAGAGCTCAGTGACTTTCAACGTGGCACCGTCATAGGATGCCACCTTTCCAACAAGTCAGTTTGTCAAATGTCTGCCTTTCTAGAGCTTGACAAGCTAAATGCCTTCTATGCTTGCTTCGAAACAAGCAACACTGAACCATGCGTGAGAGCACCAGCTGTTCCTGTGAAATGCTTACTTACGAGCCCTTTTCCCAACAACGCAGAAACAAGCAACACTGAACCATGCGTGAGAGCACCAGCTGTTCCTGTGAAATGCTTACTTACGAGCCCAACAACGCAGAGTTAAAAAAGTAAGACAAATTTGCAAACAAAAAATAACAAAGGAAATAGAGACACAATAATGAGACTATGTACAAGGAGTACAAGTACCGAGTCAATGTGCAGGGGTATGAGGTTGTTGAGGTAATATGTAACTAGGCAAGTCAGTTAAGAACAAATTCTTATTTACAATGACGGCCTACCCCGGCCAAACCCGGACGACGCTGGGCCAATTGTGCGCCGCCCTATTAGGACTCCCAATCACGGCCGGTTGTGATACAGCCTGGAATCGAAACCAGGGTCTGTAGTGACGCCTGTAGCCCTGAGATGCAGTGGCTTAGACTGCAAATCTAGGCAAATCGTTTCAGTCTCCTGAGGGGGAAGAGGCGTCGCCCGTTTCCACTGACTGTGTTAGTGTGTTTGGACCACGACAGACCATTAGGGATGTGGATGCTGAGGCTCCACTACAACAGGTTGATGCTCGGCCCTCTGTTTCCCCTAGTCCACGATCAGCTCCGTTTGTCTTGCTGACAAACATCCACAAGACAGACCATTAGGGATGTGGATGCTGAGGCTCCACTACAACAGGTTGATGCTCGGCCCTCTGTTTCCCCTAGTCCACGATCAGCTCCGTTTGTCTTGCTGACAAACATCCACAAGGCCATTAGGGGGGATGCGGAATACCACACGTAACAAACATGGAGTAAAACAGTCACTCACCGGTAAACGATGCCTTTGGAATGGAGGAAGAGGAGGCCGATGGAGATCTCTGCAGCATAGAAACTACACACACACACACGCACACACACACACACACACACTGAGTTAGACCAGGTACAGGAGTGTGTGTGTGTGTTGTGTGTGTGTGTGTTGTGTGTGTGTGTGTGTGTGTGTGTGTGTGTGTGTGTGTGGTGTGTGTGTGTGTGTGTGGTGTGTGTGTGTGTGTGTGTGGTGTGTGGTGTGTGTGTGTGTGTGTGTGTGTGTGTGTACTCACACAGCGTGGGGTTCCTTGAACTTGCCGACCTGCTGGATCTGATACATGAGGTCTCCTCCGTTGATATACTCCATCACAAAATATAGCCTGTCCTGGAGAGAGCGAGAGAGAGAGAGAGAAACTCCATCACAAAATATAGCCTGTCCTGGAGAGAGAGAGAGAGAGAAACTCCATCACAAAATATAGCCTGTCCTGGAGAGAGAGAGAGAGAGAAACTCCATCACAAAATATAGCCTGTCCTGGAGAGAGAGAGAGAGAGAAACTCCATCACAAAATATAGCCTGTCCTGGAGAGAGAGAGAGAGAGAAACTCCATCACAAAATATAGCCTGTCCTGGAGAGAGAGAGAGAGAGAGAAACTCCATCACAAAATACAGCCTGTCCTGGAGAGAGAGAGAGAGAGAAACTCCATCACAAAATATAGCCTGTCCTGGAGAGAGAGAGAGAGAGAGAAACTCCATCACAAAATATAGCCTGTCCTGGAGAGAGAGAGAGAGAGAGAGAGAGAGAGAGAAACTCCATCACAAAATATAGCCTGTCCTGGAGAGAGAGAGAGAGAGAAACTCCATCACAAAATATAGCCTGTCCTGGAGAGAGAGAGAGAGAGAAACTCCATCAAAAAATATAGCCTGTCCTGGAGAGAGAGAGAGAAACTCCATCACAAAATATAGCCTGTCCTGGAGAGAGAGAGAGAGAGAAACTCCATCACAAAATATAGCCTGTCCTGGAGAGAGAGAGAGAAACTCCATCACAAAATATAGCCTGTCCTGGAGAGAGAGAGAGAGAGAAACTCCATCACAAAATATAGCCTGTCCTGGAGAGAGAGAGAGAGAGAGAGAGAGAGAAACTCCATCACAAAATATAGCCTGTCCTGGAGAGAGAGAGAGAGAGAGAGAGAGAAACTCCATCACAAAATATAGCCTGTCCTGGAGAGAGAGAGAGAGAGAGAAACTCCATCACAAAATATAGCCTGTCCTGGAGAGAGAGAGAGAGAGAGAGAGAGAGAGAGAAACTCCATCACAAAATATAGCCTGTCCTGGAGAGAGAGAGAGAGAAGAAACTCCATCACAAAATATATCCTGTCCTGGAGAGAGAGAGAGAGAAAACTCCATCACAAAATATAGCCTGTCCTGGAGAGAGAGAGAGAGAGAAACTCCATCACAAAATATAGCCTGTCCTGGAGAGAGAGAGAGAGAGAGAGAAACTCCATCACAAAATATAGCCTGTCCTGGAGAGAGAGAGAGAGAGAGAGAGAGAGAGAGAAACTCCATCACAAAATATAGCCTGTCCTGGAGAGAGAGAGAGAGAGAGAAACTCCATCACAAAATATAGCCTGTCCTGGAGAGAGAGAGAGAGAAACTCCATCACAAAATATAGCCTGTCCTGGAGAGAGAGAGAGAGAGAAACTCCATCACAAAATATAGCCTGTCCTGGAGAGAGAGAGAGAGAGAGAGAGAGAGAAACTCCATCACAAAATATAGCCTGTCCTGGAGAGAGAGAGAGAGAGAGAGAGAAACTCCATCACAAAATATAGCCTGTCCTGGAGAGAGAGAGAGAGAGAGAGAAACTCCATCACAAAATATAGCCTGTCCTGGAGAGAGAGAGAGAGAGAGAGAGAGAGAGACTCCATCACAAAATATAGCCTGTCCTGGAGAGAGAGAGAGAGAGAGAAACTCCATCACAAAATATAGCCTGTCCTGGAGAGAGAGAGAGAAAAACTCCATCACAAAATATATCCTGTCCTGGAGAGAGAGAACTCCATCACAAAATATAGCCTGTCCTGGAGAGAGAGAGAGAAACTCCATCACAAAATATAGCCTGTCCTGGAGAGAGAGAGAGAGAGAAACTCCATCACAAAATATAGCCTGTCCTGGAGAGAGAGAGAGAGAGAGAGAGAGAAAACTCCATCACAAAATATAGCCTGTCCTGGAGAGAGAAAGAGAGAGAGAGAAACTCCATCACAAAATATAGCCTGTCCTGGAGAGAGAGAGAGAGAGAACTCCATCACAAAATATAGCCTGTCCTGGAGAGAGAGAGAGAGAGAGAAAACTCCATCACAAAATATAGCCTGTCCTGGAGAGAGAGAGAGAAACTCCATCACAAAATATAGCCTGTCCTGGAGAGAGAGAGAGAGAAACTCCATCACAAAATATAGCCTGTCCTGGAGAGAGAGAGAGAGAGAGAGAAGAAACTCCATCACAAAATATAGCCTGTCCTGGAGAGAGAGAGAGAGAGAGAACTCCATCACAAAATATAGCCTGTCCTGGAGAGAGAGAGAGAGAGAGAGAAACTCCATCACAAAATATAGCCTGTCCTGGAGAGAGAGAGAGAGAGAAACTCCATCACAAAATATAGCCTGTCCTGGAGAGAGAGAGAGAGAAACTCCATCACAAAATATAGCCTGTCCTGGAGAGAGAGAGAGAGAGAGAGAGAGAGAGAGAAACTCCATCACAAAATATAGCCTGTCCTGGAGAGAGAGAGAGAGAGAGAGAGAGAGAGAGAGAGAAACTCCATCACAAAATATAGCCTGTCCTGGAGAGAGAGAGAGAGAGAGAGAAACTCCATCACAAAATATAGCCTGTCCTGGAGAGAGAGAGAGAGAGAGAAACTCCATCACAAAATATAGCCTGTCCTGGAGAGAGAGAGAAACTCCATCACAAAATATAGCCTGTCCTGGAGAGAGAGAGAGAGAGAAACTCCATCACAAAATATAGCCTGTCCTGGAGAGAGAAAGAGAGAGAGAGAAACTCCATCACAAAATATAGCCTGTCCTGGAGAGAGAGAGAGAGAGAAACTCCATCACAAAATATAGCCTGTCCTGGAGAGAGAGAGAGAAACTCCATCACAAAATATAGCCTGTCCTGGAGAGAGAGAGAGAGAGAGAGAGAGAGAGAGAAACTCCATCACAAAATATAGCCTGTCCTGGAGAGAGAGAGAGAGAGAGAGAGAAACTCCATCACAAAATATAGCCTGTCCTGGAGAGAGAGAGAGAGAAACTCCATCACAAAATATAGCCTGTCCTGGAGAGAGAGAGAGAGAGAAACTCCATCACAAAATATAGCCTGTCCTGGAGAGAGAGAGAGAGAAACTCCATCACAAAATATAGCCTGTCCTGGAGAGAGAGAGAGAGAGAAACTCCATCACAAAATATAGCCTGTCCTGGAGAGAGAGAGAGAGAGAGAAACTCCATCACAAAATATAGCCTGTCCTGGAGAGAGAGAGAGAGAGAGAGAGAGAGAGAAACTCCATCACAAAATATAGCCTGTCCTGGAGAGAGAGAGAGAGAGAAACTCCATCACAAAATATAGCCTGTCCTGGAGAGAGAGAGAGAGAGAGAGAGAAACTCCATCACAAAATATAGCCTGTCCTGGAGAGAGAGAGAGAGAGAGAGAAACTCCATCACAAAATATAGCCTGTCCTGGAGAGAGAGAGAGAGAGAAACTCCATCACAAAATATAGCCTGTCCTGGAGAGAGAGAGAGAAACTCCATCACAAAATATAGCCTGTCCTGGAGAGAGAGAGAGAGAGAAACTCCATCACAAAATATAGCCTGTCCTGGAGAGAGAGAGAGAGAGAGAGAGAGAAACTCCATCACAAAATATAGCCTGTCCTGGAGAGAGAGAGAGAGAGAGAAACTCCATCACAAAATATAGCCTGTCCTGGAGAGAGAGAGAGAGAGAAACTCCATCACAAAATATAGCCTGTCCTGGAGAGAGAGAGAGAGAGAGAGAAACTCCATCACAAAATATAGCCTGTCCTGGAGAGAGAGAGAGAGAGAGAGAGAGAGAAACTCCATCACAAAATATAGCCTGTCCTGGAGAGAGAGAGAGAGAGAAACTCCATCACAAAATATAGCCTGTCCTGGAGAGAGAGAGAGAGAGAGAGAGAAACTCCATCACAAAATATAGCCTGTCCTGGAGAGAGAGAGAGAGAGAGAAACTCCATCACAAAATATAGCCTGTCCTGGAGAGAGAGAGAGAGAGAGAGAAACTCCATCACAAAATATAGCCTGTCCTGGAGAGAGAGAGAAACTCCATCACAAAATATAGCCTGTCCTGGAGAGAGAGAGAGAAACTCCATCACAAAATATAGCCTGTCCTGGAGAGAGAAAGAGAGAGAAAAACTCCATCACAAAATATAGCCTGCCCTGGAGAGAGAGAGAGAGAAAACTCCATCACAAAATATAGCCTGTCCTGGAGAGAGAGAGAGAGAGAAAATAGAGAGAGAGAGAGAGAGAGAAACTCCATCACAAAATATAGCCTGTCCTGGAGAGAGAGAGAGAGAGAGAGAGAGAGAGAGAGAGAGAAACTCCATCACAAAATATAGCCTGTCCTGGAGAGAGAGAGAGAGAGAAACTCCATCACAAAATATAGCCTGTCCTGGAGAGAGAGAAACTCCATCACAAAATATAGCCTGTCCTGGAGAGAGAGAGAGAGAAAACTCCATCACAAAATATAGCCTGTCCTGGAGAGAGAGAGAGAGAGAAACTCCATCACAAAATATAGCCTGCCCTGGAGAGAGAGAGAGAGAAACTCCATCACAAAATATAGCCTGTCCTGGAGAGAGAGAGAGAGAGAAACTCCATCACAAAATATAGCCTGTCCTGGAGAGAGAGAGAGAGAGAAACTCCATCACAAAATATAGCCTGTCCTGGAGAGAGAGAGAAAGAGAAACTCCATCACAAAATATAGCCTGTCCTGGAGAGAGAGAGAGAGAAACTCCATCACAAAATATAGCCTGTCCTGGAGAGAGAGAGAGAGAGAGAAACTCCATCACAAAATATAGCCTGTCCTGGAGAGAGAGAGAGAGAGAGAGAGAGAGAGAGAGAGAGAGAAACTCCATCACAAAATATAGCCTGTCCTGGAGAGAGAGAGAGAGAGAGAGAAACTCCATCAACAACAACACCCCTTCAAGCAGACCCCGAGAGCTGGAGGTGGAGAGAGATATCTGCACTCTGGACTGTGGTGAGACAACTTCAACAGGAGAAAGAGCAGGAGAATTACAGAGCACTAGAGGAGAGGATCAGACTGCTGGAGGAGAGGGTGAGAACGATGACGTGTGACAGAGAACAACCCATTAGAGAGCTGGCCACCCCCGCAGAGAGGCCAGCAGAACAACCCATTAGAGAGCTGGCCACCCCCGCAGAGAGGCCAGTAGAACAACCCATTAAAGAGCTGGCCACCCCCGCAGAGAGGCCAGTAGAACAACCCATTAGAGAGCTGGCCACCCCCGCAGAGAAGCTAGTAGAACAGTCCACCTCATACCCTGACCAACGTCTCCACAACACAGCAGGACAGTCCACCTCATACCCTGACCA
>NC_088410.1:5387875-5405375 GCF_034236695.1 Oncorhynchus nerka | reverse complement strand
CTTATGTTCTGCTAACATCACCTAGAGAGAGAGAGGAGGGAGACATCTTTAGAGGGTACAGATCCTCTCTGTCCTTATGTTCTGCTAACATCACCTAGAGAGAGAGAGGAGGGAGACATCTTTACAGGGTACAGCTCCTCTCTGTCCTTATGTTCTGCTAACATCACCTAGAGAGAGAGAGGAGGGAGACATCTTTACAGGGTACAGATCCTCTCTGTCCTTATGTTCTGCTAACATCACCTAGAGAGAGAGAGGAGGGAGACATCTTTACAGGGTACAGCTCCTCTCTGTCCTTATGCTCTGCTAACATCACCTAGAGAGAGAGAGGAGGGAGACATCTTTACAGGGTACAGATCCTCTCTGTCCTTATGTTCTGCTAACATCACCTAGAGACGAGGGGATCTTTAACAGAGTAACACACCCTCCCCCACATACACCCTCCCCATCCCCCACATACAGTCCCCCCTCCCCCCACACACATACAGTCTCTCCGTCTCCCATACAGTCTCTCCACCCCCCCATACAGTCTCTCTGTCCCCCCATACAGTCTCCCCCCATACAGCCCCCTCCATACAGCCCCCCCATACAGTCTCTCCACCAGTCCCCCCATACAGTCTCTCCACCAGTCCCCCCCCATACAGTCTCTCCACCAGTCCCCCCATACAGTCTCTCCACCAGTCCCCCCCATACAGTCTCTCCACCAGTCCCCCCATACAGTCTCTCCACCAGTCCCCCCCATACAGTCTCTCCACCAGTCCCCCCCATACAGTCTCTCCACCAGTCCCCCCCCATACAGTCTCTCCACCAGTCCCCCCCATACAGTCTCTCCACCAGTCCCCCCCATACAGTCTCTCCACCAGTCCCCCCATACAGTCCCCCTCCCCCTCCATACAGTCCCCCCATACAGTCCCCCCATCCCCTCCATACAGTCCCCCCCTCATACAGCCCCCCCATACAGTCCCCCTCCATACAGTCCCCCCTCCCCTCCATACAGTCCCCCCCATACAGTCCCCCCATACAGTCCCCCTCCCCCTCCATACAGTCCCCCCATAGTCCCCCTCATACAGTCCCAACCCCTCCCCTCCATACAGTCCCCCCATACAGTCCCCCCTCCCCCTACATACAGTCTCCCCCATACAGTCCCCCTCATACAGTCCCCCCCCCCCCATACAGCCCCCCCCCCATACAGTCTCTCCTCCACCTACCTTCCCGAAGCTGCCCTTGCCCAACACCATAATGAAGTTGAAGTCTGTCAGTTTGACGCGGTCCTGGTTACCGTTGCTATCGTACTTAGAGGTGGAGTTAGAGGAGGAGCCGTCTGTGTTCTTCCCGGGACCAATCTTTGCCCTCTGACGGGGAGAGACAACATTATGATCAGAGTTACAGTTTCTTAATTAAGGTCAACATTTTGAGTTTGATAACTGACATAAAAACTTAATTACATGTTCTTCAATCTAGAAGAATCTAGAAGAATGGCAGTCAGGAGTGAAGAGTATAAATATCTGCTTTTCTCTCTCTAAACATTAAGCTCACGTCATTCATCACGGTCAGGGGACTGTTACATACAGAGGTTGGAACAGGGGACTGTTATATATAGAGGTTGGAACAGGGGACTGTTATATATAGAGGTTGGAACAGGGGACTGTTACATATAGAGGTTGGAACAGGGGACTGTTACATATAGAGGTTGGAACAGGGGACTGTTACATATAGAGGTTGGAACAGGGGACTGTTACATAGAGGTTGGAACAGGGGACTGTTACATAGAGGTTGGAACAGGGGACTGTTACATATAGAGGCTGGAACAGGGGACTGTTACATAGAGGTTGGAACAGGGGACTGTTACATAGAGATTGGAACAGGGGACTGTTACATAGAGGTTGGAACAGGGGACTGTTACATATAGAGTTTGGAACAGGGGGCTGTTACATATAGAGGTTGGAACAGGGGACTGTTACATAGAGGTTGGAACAGGGGACTGTTACATAGAGGTTGGAACAGGGGACTGTTACATATAGAGGTTGGAACAGGGGACTGTTACATAGAGGTTGGAACAGGGGACTGTTTCATATAGAGGTTGGAACAAGGGACTGTTACATAGAGGTTGGAACAGAGGACTGTTACATAGAGGGTTGGAACAGGGGACTGTTGCATAGAGGTTGGAACAGGGGACTGTTACATAGAGGTTGGAACAGGGGACTGTTACATAGAGGTTGGAACAGGGGACTGTTACATATAGAGGTTGGAACAGGGGACTGTTACATAGAGGTTGGAACAGGAGACTGTTACATATAGAGGTTGGAACAGGGACTGTTACATATAGAGGTTGGAACAGGGGACTGTTACATAGAGGTTGGAACAGGGGACTGTTACATATAGAGGTTGGAACAGGGGACTGTTAAATAGAGGTTGGAACAGGGGACTGTTACATAGAGGTTGGAACAGGAGACTGTTACATATAGAGGTTGGGGCTGTTACATAGAGGTTGGAACAGGGGACTGTTACATATAGAGGTTGGAACAGGGGACTGTTACATAGAGGTTGGAACAGGGGACTGTTACATAGAGGTTGGAACAGGGGACTGTTACATATAGAGGTTGGAACAGGGGACTGTTACATATAGGTTGGAACAGGGGACTGTTAGATATAGAGGTTGGAACAGGGGACTGTTACATAGAGGTTGGAACAGGGGACTGTTATATAGAGGTTGGAACAGGGGACTGTTACATAGAGGTTGGAACAGGGGACTGTTACATATAGAGGTTGGAACAGGGGACTGTTACATAGAGGTTGGAACAGGGGGCTGTTACATATAGAGGTTGGAACAGAGGACTGTTACATAGCGGTTGGAACAGGGGACTGTTACATATAGAGGTTGGAACAGGGGACTGTTACATAGAGGTTGGAACAGGGGACTGTTACATATAGAGGTTGGAACAGAGGACTGTTACATAGAGGTTGGAACAGGGGACTGTTACATAGAGGTTGGAACAGGGGACTGTTACATAGAAGTTGGAACAGGGGACTGTTACATATAGAGGTTGGAACAGGGGACTGTTACATACATACAGAGGTTGGAACAGGGGACTGTTACATACATACAGAGGTTGGAACAGGGGACTGTTACATATAGAGGTTGGAACAGGGGACTGTTACATAGAGGTTGGAACAGGGGGCTGTTACATATAGAGGTTGGAACAGGGGACTGTTACATATAGAGGTTGGAACAGAGGACTGTTACATAGAGGTTGGAACAGGGGACTGTTACATAGAGGTTGGAACAGGGGACTGTTACATAGAAGTTGGAACAGGGGACTGTTACATATAGAGGTTGGAACAGGGGACTGTTACATATAGAGGTTGGAACAGGGGACTGTTACATATAGAGGTTGGAACAGGGGACTGTTACATAGAGGTTGGAACAGGGGACTGTTACATAGAGGTTGGAACAGGGGACTGTTACATATAGAGGCTGGAACAGGGGACTGTTACATAGAGGTTGGAACAGGGGACTGTTACATAGAGATTGGAACAGGGGACTGTTACATAGAGGTTGGAACAGGGGACTGTTACATATAGAGTTTGGAACAGGGGGCTGTTACATATAGAGGTTGGAACAGGGGACTGTTACATAGAGGTTGGAACAGGGGACTGTTACATAGAGGTTGGAACAGGGGACTGTTACATATAGAGGTTGGAACAGGGGACTGTTACATAGAGGTTGGAACAGGGGACTGTTTCATATAGAGGTTGGAACAAGGGACTGTTACATAGAGGTTGGAACAGAGGACTGTTACATAGAGGTTGGAACAGGGGACTGTTGCATAGAGGTTGGAACAGGGGACTGTTACATAGAGGTTGGAACAGGGGACTGTTACATAGAGGTTGGAACAGGGGACTGTTACATATAGAGGTTGGAACAGGGGACTGTTACATAGAGGTTGGAACAGGAGACTGTTACATATAGAGGTTGGAACAGGGGACTGTTACATATAGAGGTTGGAACAGGGGACTGTTACATAGAGGTTGGAACAGGGGACTGTTACATATAGAGGTTGGAACAGGGGACTGTTAAATAGAGGTTGGAACAGGGGACTGTTACATAGAGGTTGGAACAGGAGACTGTTACATATAGAGGTTGGGGCTGTTACATAGAGGTTGGAACAGGGACTGTTACATATAGAGGTTGGAACAGGGGACTGTTACATAGAGGTTGGAACAGGGGACTGTTACATAGAGGTTGGAACAGGGACTGTTACATATAGAGGTTGGAACAGGGACTGTTACATATAGGTTGGAACAGGGACTGTTAGATATAGAGGTTGGAACAGGGGACTGTTACATAGAGGTTGGAACAGGGGACTGTTATATAGAGGTTGGAACAGGGGACTGTTACATAGAGGTTGGAACAGGGGACTGTTACATATAGAGGTTGGAACAGGGACTGTTACATAGAGGTTGGAACAGGGGCTGTTACATATAGAGGTTGGAACAGAGGACTGTTACATAGCGGTTGGAACAGGGGACTGTTACATATAGAGGTTGGAACAGGGGACTGTTACATAGAGGTTGGAACAGGGGACTGTTACATATAGAGGTTGGAACAGAGGACTGTTACATAGAGGTTGGAACAGGGGACTGTTACATAGAGGTTGGAACAGGGGACTGTTACATAGAAGTTGGAACAGGGGACTGTTACATATAGAGGTTGGAACAGGGGACTGTTACATACATACAGAGGTTGGAACAGGGGACTGTTACATACATACAGAGGTTGGAACAGGGGACTGTTACATATAGAGGTTGGAACAGGGGACTGTTACATAGAGGTTGGAACAGGGGGCTGTTACATATAGAGGTTGGAACAGGGGACTGTTACATATAGAGGTTGGAACAGAGGACTGTTACATAGAGGTTGGAACAGGGGACTGTTACATAGAGGTTGGAACAGGGGACTGTTACATAGAAGTTGGAACAGGGGACTGTTACATATAGAGGTTGGAACAGGGGACTGTTACATACATACAGAGGTTGGAACAGGGGACTGTTACATATAGAGGTTGGAACAGGGGACTGTTACATAGAGGTTGGAACAGGGGACTGTTACATATTGAGGTTGGAACAGGGGACTGAGCGGGTAAAATGTGTTTGGACTGCAGCCTAGGATTTAATACCAGCATCCCTCCCTCTGGTTGACACGCCCACTTCCCGCCAGTGATGTCATCGGTTTCTCTCACCTCAAACTTTTGTCGTAGTTCCTCGTTGCCGTCTTCTCCGTCTGGTTGGACAGGAACATTAAAGTATTCTCCCTCCTCCTGGGACAACAATTTAAACCTGTAGAATATACAGATTACCACTACAGATTACCACTACAGATTAACACTACAGATTACCACTACAGATTACCACTACAGATTAACACTACAGATTAACACTACAGATTACCACTACAGATTACCACTACAGATTACCACTATAGATTACCACTACAGATTCCCACTACAGATTACCACTACAGATTAACACTACAGATTACCACTACAGATTACCACTACAGATTACCACTACATATTAACACTACAGATGAACACTACAGATGAACACTACAGATTACCACTACAGATTACCACTACATATTAACACTACAGATGAACACTACAGATGAACACTACAGATGAACACTACAGATGAACACTACAGATGAACACTACAGATTAACACTACATATTAACACTAACACTACAGATTAACACTACAGATGAACACTACAGATGAACACTACAGATTACCACTACAGATGAACACTACAGATTCACACTACATATTAACACTACAGATTAACACTACAGATGAACACTACAGATGAACACTACAGATTAACACTACATATTAACACTACAGATTAACACTACAGATTTATACCAGCCCTGACACCAGGGTTGCCAAATGTGTCTGTTTTATACCAGCCCTAACCCCAGGGTTGCCAAATGTGTCTGTTTTATACCAGCCCTGACGCCAGGGTTGCCAAATGTGTCTGTTTTATATCAGCCCTAACGCCAGGGTTGCCAAATGTGTCTGTTTTATAACAGCCCTGACTAGAGGGTTGCCAAATGTGTCTGTTTTATACCAGCCCTAACGCCAGGGTTGCCAAATGTGTCTGTTTTATAACAGCCCTGACTAGAGGGTTGCCAAATGTGTCTGTTTTATAACAGCCCTGACACCAGGGTTGCCAAATGTGTCTGTTTTATATTAGCCCTAACGCCAGGGTTGCCAAATGTGTCTGTTTTATAACAGCCCTGACACCAGGGTTGCCAAATGTGTCTGTTTTATAACAGCCCTGACACCAGGGTTGCCAAATGTGTCTGTTTTATAACAGCCCTGACTAGAGGGTTGCCAAATGTGTCTGTTTTATAACAGCCCTGACTAGAGGGTTGCCAAATGTGTCTGTTTTATATCAGCCCTAACTAGAGGGTTGCCAAATGTGTCTGTTTTATAACAGCCCTGACTAGAGGGTTGCCAAATGTGTCTGTTTTATAACAGCCCTGACTAGAGGGTTGCCAAATGTGTCTGTTTTATAACAGCCCTGACTAGAGGGTTGCCAAATGTGTCTGTTTTATACCAGCCCTAACGCCAGGGTTGCCAAATGTCCCAGTTTTATATCAGCCCTGACTAGAGGGTTGCCAAATGTGTCTGTTTTATAACAGCCCTGACGCCAGGGTTGCCAAATGTGTCTGTTTTATAACAGCCCTAACGCCAGGGTTGCCAAATGTGTCTGTTTTATAACAGCCCTGACTAGAGGGTTGCCAAATGTGTCTGTTTTATACCAGCCCTGACTAGAGGGTTGCCAGATGTGTCTGTTTTATAACAGCCCTGACACCAGGGTTGCCAAATGTGTCTGTTTTATAACAGCCCTAACGCCAGGGTTGCCAAATGTGTCTGTTTTATAACAGTCCTAACGCCAGGGTTGCCAAATGTGTCTGTTTTATATCAGCCTTGACGCCAGGGTTGCCAAATGTGTCTGTTTTATAACAGCCCTGACACCAGGGTTGCCAAATGTCCCTGTTTTAGCTGCCAGAGGAGCTGCCAGAGGAGACTCAGCCTATCCAGCCGTGATGTAGACTGCTCATATGGACGTGGGAACAAGAGCTGCCAGAGGAGACTCAGCCTATCCAGCCGTGATGTAGACTGCTCATATGGACGTGGAACAAGAGCTGCCAGAGGAGACTCAGCCTATCCAGCCGTGATGTAGACTGCTCATATGGACGTGGAACAAGAGCTGCCAGAGGAGACTCAGCCTATCCAGCCGTGATGTAGACTGCTCATATGGACGTGGAACAAGAGCTGCCAGAGGAGACTCAGCCTATCCAGCCGTGATGTAGACTGCTCATATGGACGTGGAACAAGAGCTGCCAGAGGAGACTCAGCCTATCCAGCCGTGATGTAGACTGCTCATATGGACGTGGAACAAGAGCTGCCAGAGGAGACTCGGCCTATCCAGCCGTGATGTAGACTGCTGATATGGACGTGGAACAAGAGCTGCCAGAGGAGACTCGGCCTATCCAGCCGTGATGTAGACTGCTCATATGGACGTGGAACAAGAGCTGCCAGAGGAGACTCAGCCTATCCAGCCGTGATGTAGACTGCTCATATGGACGTGGAACAAGAGCTGCCAGAGGAGACTCAGCCTATCCAGCCGTGATGTAGACTGCTCATATGGACGTGGAACAAGAGCTGCCAGAGGAGACTCAGCCTATCCAGCCGTGATGTAGACTGCTCATATGGACGTGGAACAAGAGCTTCCAGAGGAGACTCAGCCTATCCAGCCGTGATGTAGACTGCTCATATGGATGTGGAACAAGAGCTGCCAGAGGAGACTCAGCCTATCCAGCCGTGATGTAGACTGCTCATATGGACGTGGAACAAGAGCAGTCTAACGGGCTTTCGGTGCCTCTATACCTCCTATTTAGAAACAGAAACTAAAGGGTTTTTCCTCCCATTTCGTGGTATTTGATTTTTTTTTTAAACAATAAAAAAACCAATTAAGTCTTTTTGTTGTTGCCCAATGAAGTAGTCAAGACTGTCGATAAAGCGATTGGCTCCTGAGACCTCTTGGAAATAGATCTTAAATCACCAAAGCTTTATGAAAACACCAAGATAGAGAGGAGTGAAACAGTGAGCTGACGTTCCCTGCGTATCTCTACATTGTAGGCAGACACACATCATTTTATCCAATCAGGTCCCGTTTATGGGAGGAGTGTAAAACCCCCCATGATGTACGTGTCCCGTGGCCTCCCTCCCTCCCTCCTCCTCTCCTCTCCTTCCCTCCCTCCCTCCCTCCCTCCCTCCCTCCCTCCCTCCCTCCCTCCCTCCCTCCCTCCCTCCCTTCCTTCCTCCCTCCCTCATCCTCCTCTCCCTCCACCCTCCTCTCCCTCCTCCCTCCCTCCATCCTCCTCTCTCTCCCTCCCTCCCTCCCTCCATCCTCTCCTCCCCTCCTCTCTCTCCCTCCCTCCCAACCTCCATCCTCCTCCCTCCCCTCCCTCCCTCCATCCTCCTCTCCCTCCCTCCCTCTCTCCCTCCCTCCCTCCCTCCCTCCTCCCTCCCTCCCTCCCTCCCTCTCTATCCTCCCTCCCTCCCTCCATCCTTTCTCCCTCCCTCCCTCCCTCCCCCTCCTCTCCCTCCTCCCCTCCCTCCCTCCTCCCTCCTCTCCTCCCTCCCTCCCTCCCTCCTCCTCCCTACTCTCCCTCCTCCTCTCCCTCCCTCCATCCTCCTCTGCCTCCCTCCTCCTCTGCCTCCATCCTCCTCTCCCTCCCTCCATCTCACCATCCATCCACTCCTTGTTTCTGGAGCTCTGAGATGCCGAATGAGAGCGCTCCCATGAAGTCGTTCCTGCTGGTCAGATCCCAGTCCCAGATCTCCACCGACAGACGCCGGTCCTTATCAGAGTCCTTCAGAGGACTAGAGGGAGAGAGAGAGAGAGAGAAGGAGAGAGAGGGGAGAGAGAGGGAGAGAGAGAATCAATACTTCCCAAGATGCAACGGTTCAGACTTTATCTCAATGTCTTTATCTTGACAGAGTGTAAAGTATCGTTCACAGATATTGAACATGTTTAAAAAGGTCAAAGGCTGAAGGTCAACCAACTAACTATTGATGACCAACTGAGACTACAACCCACTAACTATTGATGACCAACTGAGACTACAACCCACTAACTATTGATGACCAACTGAGACTACAACCCACTAACTATTGATGACCAACTGAGACTACAACCAACTAACTATTGATGACCAACTGAGACTACAACCAACTAACTATTGATGACCAACTGAGACTACAACCAACTAACTATTGATGACCAACTGAGACTACAACCCACTAACTATTGATGACCAACTGAGACTACAACCCACTAACTATTGATGACCAACTGAGACTACAACCCACTAACTATTGATGACAAACTGAGACTACAACCCACTAACTATTGATGACAAACTGAGACTACAACCAACTAACTATTGATGACCAACTGAGACTACAACCAACTAACTATTGATGACAAACTGAGAAAACAACCCACTAACTATTGATGACAAACTGAGACTACAACCCACTAACTATTGATGACCAACTGAGACTACAACCCACTAACTATTGATGACCAACTGAGAATACAACCCACTAACTATTGATGACCAACTGAGACTACAACCCACTAACTATTGATGACCAACTGAGACTACAACCCACTAACTATTGATGACAAACTGAGACTACAACCCACTAACTATTGATGACCAACTGAGACACCAGACAGATTAGAGACTACAACCCACTAACTGAGACTACAACCCACTAACTGAGACTACAACCCGCTAACTGAGACTACAACCCACTAACTGAGACTACAACCCACTAACTGAGACTACAACCCACTAACTGAGACTACACACCAGACAGATTAGAGATCAGACTCCATCAGAGCACCACAGAAGGGAGGAGGAGAAACAAAGCTTTCCTTCTGTATGTTTATCTGTGTGTGATGCCTGGATCTCCTTCAAAACAAAGATAATGTAAAGTCTAGAGCTCTCCCGACTTCTAAGGGTTCTAACAACAAAGATATTATAAACAAAGGAGATATCGCACCATTTAAAAAACATTTTTTTTATAACCAAAGACATTATAAACATGAAATATATCTCTAAATGTGATGGTCTGTATAACAAAGATATTATAAAGAGTAGAGATGTCTCACAATGTGAAGCTCTCATTCCAGGTGGGGTTCAGGTTACACTTGATGGTCTTGGTCTTCTGCTTGGTGTCACTCTTGGGGTCGGGGATGAGTTTGAGCTTCACGTAGGGGGTCGGACAGACCGTTAGGGTCCATGGGGACCAGGTTACAAGCCTCCTGGACTGGAGAGCGGAGGAGAGGGTGGAGAGGAGGGAGAGGAGGAGAGGGTGGAGAGGAGGGAGAGGAGGAGAGGGTGGAGAGGAGGGAGAGGAGGAGAGGGTGGAGAGGAGGGAGAGGATGAGAGGGTGGAGAGGAGGGAGAGGAGGGAGAGGAGGAGAGGGTGGAGAGGAGGGAGAGGAGGAGAGGGTGGAGAGGAGGGAGAGGAGGGAGAGGAGGAGAGGGTGGAGAGGAGGGAGAGGAGGAGAGGGTGGAGAGGAGGGAGAGGAGAGGGAAGATAAATAGTTAACAAATTGTCAAACTGTAATTCAAATGAAATGAACTGTCTACTGTATTGCTGCTTTGAGTGGTCTGAGAGAGGGTGGAGAGAGGATGGAGAGAGGGTGGAGAGAGGGTGGAGAGGATGGAGAGAGGATGGAGAGGGTGGAGAGAGGGTGGAGAGAGGATGGAGAGGGTGGAGAGAGGGTGGAGAGAGGATGGAGAGAGGATGGAGAGAGGGTGGAGAGGGTGGAGAGAGGGTGGAGAGGATGGAGAGGGTGGAGAGAGGATGGAGAGGGTGGAGAGGGTGGAGAGAGGATGGAGAGAGGGTGGAGAGAGGATGGAGAGAGGGTGGAGAGGATGGAGAGAGGATGGAGAGGGTGGAGAGGGTGGAGAGAGGATGGAGAGGGTGGAGAGAGGGTGGAGAGGATGGAGAGGATGGAGAGGGTGGAGAGAGGGTGGAGAGGATGGAGAGAGGATGGAGAGGGTGGAGAGGGTGGAGAGAGGATGGAGAGAGGGTGGAGAGAGGATGGAGAGAGGGTGGAGAGGATGGAGAGAGGATGGAGAGGGTGGAGAGGGTGGAGAGAGGTGGAGAGATGGAGGAGGGTGGAGAGAGGGTGGAGAGGATGGAGAGGGGTGGAGAGGGGTGGAGAGAGGATGGAGAGAGGGTGGAGAGAGGGTGGAGAGAGGGTGGAGAGAGGATGGAGAGAGGGTGGAGAGAGGGATGGGGAGAGGGTGGAGAGAGGGTGGAGAGGATGGAGAGGGTGGAGAGAGGGTGGAGAGAGGATGGAGAGAGGGTGGAGAGAGGGTGGAGAGAGGATGGAGAGAGGGTGGAGAGAGGGTGGGGAGAGGATGGAGAGAGGGTGGAGAGAGGGTGGAGAGGGGTGGGGAGAGGGTGGAGAGAGGGTGGGGAGAGGATGGAGAGAGGATGGAGAGAGGGTGGAGAGGGTGGAGAGAGGGTGGGGAGAGGATGGAGAGAGGGTGGAGAGAGGGTGGAGAGAGGGTGGAGAGAGGGTGGGGGAGAGGATGGAGAGAGGGATGGAGAGAGGGTGGAGAGGGTGGAGAGAGGGTGGAGAGGATGGAGAGAGGGTGGAGAGAGGGTGGAGAGAGGGTGGAGAGAGGGTGTGGAGAGAGAGGTGGAGAGGGGTGAGAGGGTGGAGAGAGAGGTGGAGAGAGGATGGAGAGAGGTGGAGAGAGGATGGAGAGAGGGTGGAGAGAGGGTGGAGAGAGGGTGGAGAGAGGGTGGAGAGGATGGAGAGAGGGTGGAGAGAGGGTGGGGAGAGGAAGGAGAGAGGGTGGAGAGAGGGTGGAGAGAGGGTGGGGAGAGGATGGAGAGAGGGTGGAGAGAGGTGGAGAGAGGGTGGAGAGGATGGAGAGGGTGGAGAGAGGGTGGAGAGAGGGTGGAGAGAGGGTGGAGAGGATGGAGAGAGGGTGGAGAGAGGGTGGGGAGAGGAAGGAGAGAGGGTGGAGAGAGGGTGGAGAGAGGGTGGGGAGAGGATGGAGAGAGGGTGGAGAGAGGGTGGAGAGAGGGTGGAGAGAGGGTGGAGAGGATGGAGAGAGGGTGGAGAGAGGGTGGAGAGAGGGTGGAGAGGATGGAGAGGGTGGAGAGAGGGTGGAGAGAGGATGGAGAGAGGATGGGGAGAGGGTGGAGAGAGGGTGGAGAGAGGATGGAGAGGATAGAGAGGGTGGAGAGGGTGGAGGAGGGTGGAGAGAGGATGGAGAGAGGGTGGAGAGGGGTGGATGGTGGAGAGAGGGTGGAGAGAGGAGGGTGGAGAGAGGGTGGAGAGAGGAGTGGAGAGAGGATGGAGAGAGGGTGGAGAGAGGGTGGGGAGAGGATGGAGAGAGGGTGGAGAGAGGGTGGAGAGGATGGAGAGGGTGGAGAGAGGATGGAGAGAGGGTGGAGAGAGGATGGAGAGGATGGAGAGAGGATGGAGAGAGGGTGGAGAGGAGGAGAGGGTGGAGAGGAGGGAGAGGATGGAGAGGGTGGAGAGAGGATGGAGAGGATGGAGAGAGGATGGAGAGAGAGGTGGAGAGGAGGGAGAGGAGGAGAGGGGTGGAGAGGAGGGAGAGGAGAGGGAAGATAAATAGTTAACAAATTGTCAAACTGTAATTCAAATGAAATGAACTGTCTACTGTATTGCTGCTTTGAGTGGTCTGAGAGAGGGTGGAGAGAGGATGGAGAGAGGGTGGAGAGGATGGAGAGAGGATGGAGAGGGTGGAGAGGGTGGAGAGAGGATGGAGAGAGGGTGGAGAGAGGATGGAGAGAGGGTGGAGAGGATGGAGAGAGGATGGAGAGGGTGGAGAGGGTGGAGAGAGGATGGAGAGGGTGGAGAGAGGGTGGAGAGGATGGAGAGGATGGAGAGGGTGGAGAGAGGATGGAGAGAGGGTGGAGAGAGGGTGGAGAGAGGGTGGAGAGAGGATGGAGAGAGGGTGGAGAGAGGGTGGGGAGAGGATGGAGAGAGGGTGGAGAGGATGGAGAGGGTGGAGAGAGGGTGGAGAGAGGATGGAGAGAGGGTGGAGAGAGGGTGGAGAGAGGATGGAGAGAGGGTGGAGAGAGGGTGGGGAGAGGATGGAGAGAGGGTGGAGAGAGGGGTGGAGAGAGGGTGGGGAGAGGGTGGAGAGAGGGGTGGGAGAGGATGGAGAGAGGATGGAGAGAGGGTGGAGAGGGTGGAGAGAGGGTGGAGAGGATGGAGAGAGGGTGGAGAGAGGGTGGAGAGAGGGGTGGAGAGAGGGTGGAGAGGATGGAGAGAGGGTGGAGAGAGGGTGGAGAGGGTGGAGAGAGGGTGGAGAGGATGGAGAGAGGGTGGAGAGAGGGTGGAGAGAGGGTGGAGAGAGGGTGGAGAGGATGGAGAGGGTGGAGAGAGGGTGGAGAGAGGGTGGAGAGAGGGTGGAGAGAGGGTGGAGAGAGGATGGAGAGGATGGAGAGGGTGGAGAGAGGGTGGAGAGAGGGTGGAGAGAGGGTGGAGAGGATGGAGAGAGGGTGGAGAGAGGGTGGGGAGAGGAAGGAGAGAGGGGTGGAGAGAGGGTGGAGAGAGGGTGGGGAGAGGATGGAGAGAGGGTGGAGAGAGGGTGGAGAGAGGGTGGAGAGAGGGTGGAGAGGATGGAGAGAGGGTGGAGAGAGGGTGGAGAGAGGGTGGAGAGGATGGAGAGGGTGGAGAGAGGGTGAGAGAGGATGGAGAGAGGATGGGGAGAGGGTGGAGAGAGGGTGGAGAGAGGATGGAGAGGATAGAGAGGGTGGAGAGGGTGGAGAGAGGGTGGAGAGAGGATGGAGAGAGGGTGGAGAGGATGGAGAGGGTGGAGAGAGGGTGGAGAGAGGATGGAGAGAGGGTGGAGAGAGGGTGGAGAGAGGATGGAGAGAGGGTGGAGAGAGGGTGGGGAGAGGATGGAGAGAGGGTGGAGAGAGGGTGGAGAGGATGGAGAGGGTGGAGAGAGGATGGAGAGAGGGTGGAGAGAGGATGGAGAGGATGGAGAGAGGATGGAGAGAGGGTGGAGAGGATGGAGAGAGGGTGGAGAGAGGATGGAGAGAGGATGGAGAGAGGGTGGAGAGAGGATAGAGAGAGGGTGGAGAGAGGGTGGAGAGAGGGTGGAGAGAGGATGGAGAGAGGATGGGGAGAGGGTGGAGAGAGGGTGGAGAGAGGATGGAGAGAGGGTGGGGAGAGGGTGGGGAGAGGGTGGGGACAGGGTGGAGAGAGGGTGGGGAGAGGATGGAGAGGACGGAGAGAGGAAGGAGAGAGGGTGGAGAGAGGATGGAGAGAGGACAGAGAGAGGATTTAGAGAGGGTGGAGAGAGGACGGAGAGAGGACAGAGAGAGGATGGAGAGAGGGTGGAGAGAGGATAGAGAGAGGGTGGAGAGAGGGTGGAGAGAGGGTGGAGAGGGTGGAGAGGGTGGAGAGAGGATGGAGAGAGGGTGGAGAGAGGACGGAGAGAGGACAGAGAGAGGATGGAGAGAGGGTGGAGAGAGGACGGAGAGAGGATGGAGAGAGGGTGGAGAGAGCGTGGAGAGAGGATGGAGAGAGGACAGAGAGAGGATGGAGAGAGGACAGAGAGAGGGTGGAGAGAGGATGGAGAGGACGGAGAGAGGACAGAGAGAGGATGGAGAGAGGATGGAGAGGACGGAGAGAGGGCTGCTCAATGAGAGTGATTGAAGAAAACATTCATCTCTGTTTGTATATCTGAAAGGCTGAGTAAAAACCACCAACAGGGAATTTAAAATCAATGAACTATTTTGCGCCAAACACAATCCAGAAACACTATATCTGTCCACTACTGATCAATAATCAGTAATCAGGCTACAGTAACACAGCAACACAGTAATCAGGCTACAGTAACACAGCAGGCCAGGGTACAGTAACACAGCAGGCCAGGGTACAGTAACACAGCAGGACAGGGTACAGTAACACAGCAGGACAGGGTACAGTAACACAGCAGGACAGGGTACAGTAACACAGCAGGACAGGGTACAGTAACACAGCAGGACAGGGTACAGTAACACAGCAGGACAGAATACAGTAACACAGTAGGACAGGGTACAGTAACACAGTAGGACAGGGTACAGTAACACAGCAGGACAGGGTACAGTAACACAGTAACACAGCAGGACAGGGTACAGTAACACAGTAGGACAGGGTACAGTAACACAGCAGGACAGGGTACAGTAACACAGTAACACAGCAGGACAGGGTACAGTAACACAGCAGGACAGGGTACAGTAACAGAGCAGGACAGGGTACAGTAACACAGCAGGCCAGGGTACAGTAACACAGCAGGACAGGGTACAGTAACACAGTAGGACAGGCTACAGTAACACAGCAGGACAGGGTACAGTAACACAGTAACACAGCAGGCCAGGGTACAGTAACACAGCAGGACAGGGTACAGTAACACAGCAGGACAGGGTACAGTAACACAGCAGGACAGGGTACAGTAACACAGTGACACAGCAGGCTATGGTACAGTAACACAGCAGGCCAGGGTACAGTAACACAGTAGGACAGGGTACAGTAACACAGCAGGCCAGGGTACAGTAACACAGCAGGACAGGGTACAGTAACACAGCAGGACAGGGTACAGTAACACAGCAGGACAGGGTACAGTAACACAGCAGGACAGAATACAGTAACACAGTAGGACAGGGTACAGTAACACAGTAGGACAGGGTACAGTAACACAGCAGGACAGGGTACAGTAACACAGTAACACAGCAGGACAGGGTACAGTAACACAGCAGGACAGGGTACAGTAACACAGCAGGACAGGGTACAGTAACACAGTAACACAGCAGGACAGGGTACAGTAACACAGCAGGACAGGGTACAGTAACACAGCAGGACAGGGTACAGTAACACAGTAACACAGCAGGACAGGGTACAGCAACACAGTAGGACAGGGTACAGTAACACAGTAGGACAGGGTACAGTAACACAGTAGGACAGGGTACAGTAACACAGTAACACAGCAGGACAGGGTACAGTAACACAGCAGGACAGGGTACAGTAACACAGTAACACAGCAGGACAGGGTACAGTAACACAGTAGGACAGGGTACAGTAACACAGTAGGACAGGGTACAGTAACACAGTAACACAGTAGGACAGTAACACAGCAGGACAGGGTACAGTAACACAGCAGGACAGGGTACAGTAACACAGTAACACAGCAGGACAGGGTACAGTAACACAGCAGGACAGGGTACAGTAACACAGCAGGACAGGGTACAGTAACACAGTAACACAGCAGGACAGGGTACAGCAACACAGTAGGACAGGGTACAGTAACACAGTAGGACAGGGTACAGTAACACAGTAGGACAGGGTACAGTAACACAGTAACACAGCAGGACAGGGTACAGTAACACAGCAGGACAGGGTACAGTAACACAGTAACACAGCAGGACAGGGTACAGTAACACAGTAGGACAGGGTACAGTAACACAGTAGGACAGGGTACAGTAACACAGTAACACAGTAGGACAGTAACACAGCAGGACAGGGTACAGTAACACAGCAGGACAGGGCACAGCTCTCTCTATACCCCCTATCTCTCTATCCTGAACAGGTCTCTCTATACCCCCTATCTCTCTTTCCTGAACAGGTCTCTCTCTACCGCCCCCCCCCTCTCTCTCCCTCTCTAAACAGCTCTGTCTCTACCCCCCTCTCTCCCTCTCTAAACAGCTCTGTCTCTACCCCCTCTCTCTACCCCCTCTCTCTCCCTCTAAACAGCTCTGTCTCTACCCCCCCTCTCTCTACCCCTCTCTCTCTCCCTCTAAACAGCTCTGTCTCTACCCCCTCTCTCTACCCCCTCTCTCTCCCCCTAAACAGCTCTGTCTCTACCCCCCTCTCTACCCCTCTCTCTCTCCCTCTAAACAGCTCTGTCTCTACCCCCTCTCTCTACCCCCTCTCCCTCTCTAAACAGCTCTGTCTCTACCCCCCTACCCCTCTCTCTCCCTCTCTAAACAGCTCTGTCTCTACCCCCCCTCTCTCTACCCCTCTCTCTCTCCCTCTCTAAACAGCTCTGTCTCTACCCCCCTCTCTCTCTACCCCTCTCTCTCCCTCTCTAAACAGCTCTGTCTCTACCCCCCCCTCTTCTCTCTCCTCTAAACAGCTCTGTCTCTACCCCCCCCTTCTCTCTCCCTCTAAACAGCTCTGTCTCTACCCCCCTCTCTCTCCCTCTAAACAGCTCTGTCTCTACCCCCCCTCTCTCCCCTCTAAACAGCTCTGTCTCTACCCCCCTCTCTCTCCCTCTAAACAGCTCTGTCTCTACCCCCCCTCTCTCTCCCCTCTAAACAGCTCTGTCTCTACCCCCCTCTCCCTCTAAACAGCTCTGTCTCTACCCCTC
>NC_088410.1:5365375-5372875 GCF_034236695.1 Oncorhynchus nerka | reverse complement strand
GAACATCCTACTGTATATACAGTCTCCTCTATAGGTCTCTATAATGAACATCCTACTGTAGATACAGTCTCTTCTATAGGTCTTTATAATGAGAATCCTACTGTAGATACAGTCTCTTATATAGTCCTATATAATGAACATCCTACTGTAGATACAGTCTCTTCTATAGACCTATATAACGAACATCCTACTGTAGATACAGTCTCTTCTATAGGTCTCTATAATGAACATCCTACTGTAGATACAGTCTCTTCTATAGGTCTCTATAATGAACATCCTACTGTAGATACAGTCTCTTCTATAGGTCTCTATAATGAACATCCTACTGTATATACAGTCTCTTCTATAGGTCTCTATAATGAACATCCTACTGTAGATATGTGTGCATTACTATGTGTGTGTGTGTGTGTGTGTGTGTGTGTGTGTGTGTGTGTGTGTGTGTGTGTGTGGGAGGCACAGCTGGGATTGAGGCAGTGTGAGGGGGCGGAGGAATCGTCTGTATTTTCATCTCTTTCAGAAAGAGAGAGAAAAAGAAGAATAGCATTTTGGGGGTTTGGTTGACAAAAATCACTGCTGATTCACTCACCACACACACACACACACACACACACACACACACACACACACACACACCATTCCTAAGTAGTGAGACAGACCTAGTGTCTGGTTAAAGGATCCTCTGTTGCTTAGCAACCGGCAGAACAGGGCCGACCCACGAGGGGTTAAAGAGGAAGAACCACTGCAGAGACCAAGCCCCGCCTGCTGTCCCTGACGGACAGCTGCAGCAACCAATAGAACCACTGCGGAGACCAAGCCCCGCCTGTTGTCCCTGACGGACAGCTGCAGCAACCAATAGAACCACTGCAGAGACCAAGCCCCTCCTGCTGTCCCTGACGGACAGCTGCAGCAACCAATAGAACCACTGCAGAGACCAAGCCCCGCCTGTTGTCCCTGACGGACAGCTGCAGCAACCAATAGAACCACTGCAGAGACCAAGCCCCGCCTGTTGTCCCTGATGGACAGCTGCAAATAGCGTTGGTGTCAACGCCCCAAACAGGAACTAGAAAACAGGCCCAAATTATAGAAGAGAGACAGAGGAGGATAGAGGAAGAGAGAGAGAGAATGATCTTTCTCTTGTCCAACTTATTTAGTCTGAAAGGAGAGGTTATATGTTAGTAGCTAGATCTATGGTAGCTAGTCTGGAAGAGGTCATATGTTAGTAGCTAGATCTATGGTAGCTAGTCTGGAAGAGGTTATATGTTAGTAGCTAGATCTATGGTAGCTAGTCTGGAAGAGGTTATATGTTAGTAGCTAGATCTATGGTAGCTAGTCTGGAAGAGGTTATATGTTAGTAGCTAGATGTATGGTAGCTAGTCTGGAAGAGGTTATATGTTAGTAGCTAGATCTATGGTAGCTAGTCTGGGAGGAGAGGTAATATGTTAGTAGCTAGGTCTATGGTAGCTAGATCTATGGTAGCTAGATCTATGGTATCTAGTCTGGAAGAAGAGGTCATATGTTAGTAGATAGAGCTATGGTAGCTAGATCTATGGTAGCTAGATCTATGGTATCTAGTCTGGAAGGAGAGGTAATATGTTAGTAGCTAGATATATGGTATCTAGATCTATGGTAGCTAGATCTATGGTATCTAGTCTGGAAGAAGAGGTCATATGTTAGTAGATAGAGCTATGGTAGCTAGATCTATGGTAGCTAGTCCTAATGGAGAGGCAATATGTTAGTAGCTAGATCTATGGTATCTAGATCTATGGTATCTAGATCTATGGTAGCTAGATCTATGGTATCTAGTCTGGAAGGAGAGGTCATATGTTAGTAGCTATATCTATGGTAGCTAGTCTGGGAGGAGAGGTCATATGTTAGTAGCTAGATCTATGGTAGCTAGATCTATGGTAGCTAGTCTGGAAGGAAAAGTCATAGTCCACCGTCTACCGATTAGCAACGGTTTGATTTGTCTAATCTTAGCAATTTCTTCTTAGCTAGCTACATAGCCGTCTTTGTATCATAGATAATTGCGTAATTATCGTATTTCGTCGTCCTAACGCAGTCTACACTGCCCTGCAGCTAGCCAGCTAGCTAACGTCCACCGTTAGCTAGTCCACCGTCTACCGATTAGCAGCACAACTATTACACTCAACTGAACGACTTGATTAGTGTAGTGTTAGCTAGCTACATAGTTGTCTTTGCTGTCTTCGTATCCAAGATAATTGTGTAGTTTAGAGTGTGTAGTTTTAGAGTGATTATCTTAATTTACCGAGGTTAGCTAGCCAGCTATTTGTCGTCCTTAACGTAGGAGACACTGCTAGCTAGCCAACAGCTAGCCAACGTCTACCGAACAGAACTTCCGCACTCAACAATCCGGTCGCATTTCGCCGCTCCACAGGTAGTATCACATTTTTCATTTCATTTCATTACAGTACAACGGCTTGATTTGTTTGATCGTAGCTAGCTACATAGCTAGCTACATAGCCGTCTTTGTATCAAAGATAATTGTGTAGTCTTGAGCGATTTCCTAGGTTAGCTAGCCAGCTATTGTCGTTCTTTTAACGCAACGTAACGTAATCAACACTGCTAGCTAGCCAGCTAGCCCCGAATAGCAGCACAGTAGCACAGTAGAAACTATTACACTCAACGGAACGACTTGATTAGTGTAGTGTCAACAACGCAGACACTGCCAGCTAGCCTACATAGTCAACAACGCAGCCTCTGCCAGCTAGCCTACTTCAGCAGTACTGTATCATTTTAATCATTTTAGTCAATAAGATTCTTGCTACGTAAGCTTAACTTTCTGAACACTCGAGACGTGTAGTCCACTTGTCATTCCAATCTCCTTTGCATTAGCGTAGCCTCTTGTGTAGCCTGTCAACTATGTGTCTGTCTATCCCTGTTCTCTCCTCTCTGCACAGACCATACAAACGCTCCACACCGCGTGGCCGCGGCCACCCTAATCTGGTGGTCCCAGCGCGCACGACCCACGTGGAGTTCCAGGTCTCCGGTAGCCTCTGGAACTGCCGATCTGCGGCCAACAAGGCAGAGTTCATCTCAGCCTATGCCTCCCTCCAGTCCCTCGACTTCTTGGCACTGACGGAAACATGGATCACTACAGACAACACTGCTACTCCTACTGCTCTCTCTTCGTCCGCCCACGTGTTCTCGCACACCCCGAGAGCTTCTGGTCAGCGGGGTGGTGGCACTGGGATCCTCATCTCTCCCAAGTGGTCATTCTCTCTTTCTCCCCTTACCCATCTGTCTATCGCCTCCTTTGAATTCCATGCTGTCACAGTTACCAGCCCTTTCAAGCTTAACATCCTTATCATTTATCGCCCTCCAGGTTCCCTCGGAGAGTTCATCAATGAGCTTGATGCCTTGATAAGCTCCTTTCCTGAGGACGGCTCACCTCTCACAGTTCTGGGCGACTTTAACCTCCCCACGTCTACCTTTGACTCATTCCTCTCTGCCTCCTTCTTTCCACTCCTCTCCTCTTTTGACCTCACCCTCTCACCTTCCCCCTACTCACAAGGCAGGAAATACGCTCGACCTCATCTTTACTAGATGCTGTTCTTCCACTAACCTCATTGCAACTCCCTCCAAGTCTCCGACCACTACCTTGTATCCTTTTCCCTCTCGCTCTCATCCAACACTTCCCACACTGCCCCTACTCGGATGGTATCGCGCCGTCCCAACCTTCGCTCTCTCTCCCCCGCTACTCTCTCCTCTTCCATCCTATCATCTCTTCCCTCTGCTCAAACATTCTCCAACCTATCTCCTGATTCTGCCTCCTCAACCCTCCTCTCCTCCCTTTCTGCATCCTTTGACTCTCTATGTCCCCTATCCTCCAGGCCGGCTCGGTCCTCCCCCCCCGCTCCGTGGGTCGACGACTCATTGCGAGCTCACAGAACAGGGCTCCGGGCAGCCGAGCGGAAATGGAGGAAAACTCGCCTCCCTGCGGACCTGACATCCTTTCACTCCCTCCTCTCTACATTTTCCTCTTCTCTCTCTGCTGCTAAAGCCACTTTCTACCACTCTAAATTCCAAGCATCTGCCTCTAACCCTAGGAAGCTCTTTGCAACCTTCTCCTCCCTCCTGAATCCTCCCCCCCCCCCACCCCTCCTCCCTCTCTGCAGATGACTTCGTGAACCATTTTGAAAAGAAGGTCGACGACATCCGATCCTCGTTTGCTAAGTCAAACGACACCGCTGGTTCTGCTCACACTGCCCTACCCTGTGCTCTGACCTCTTTCTCCCCTCTCTCTCCAGATGAAATCTCGCGTCTTGTGACGGCCGGCCGCCCAACAACCTGCCCGCTTGACCCTATCCCCTCCTCTCTTCTCCAGACCATTTCCGGAGACCTTCTCCTTACCTCACCTCGCTCATCAACTCATCCCTGACCGCTGGCTACGTCCCTTCCGTCTTCAAGAGAGCGAGAGTTGCACCCCTTCTGAAAAACCTACACTCGATCCCTCCGATGTCAACAACTACAGACCAGTATCCCTTCTTTCTTTTCTCTCCAAAACTCTTGAACGTGCCGTCCTTGGCCAGCTCTCCCGCTATCTCTCTCAGAATGACCTTCTTGATCCAAATCAGTCAGGTTTCAAGACTAGTCATTCAACTGAGACTGCTCTTCTCTGTATCACGGAGGCGCTCCGCACTGCTAAAGCTAACTCTCTCTCCTCTGCTCTCATCCTTCTAGACCTATCAGCTGCCTTCGATACTGTGAACCATCAGATCCTCCTCTCCACCCTCTCCGAGTTGGGCATCTCCGGCGCGGCCCACGCTTGGATTGCGTCCTACCTGACAGGTCGCTCCTACCAGGTGGCGTGGCGAGAACCGTCTCCACACCACGTGCTCTCACCACTGGTGTCCCCCAGGGCTCTGTTCTAGGCCCTCTCCTATTCTCGCTATACACCAAGTCACTTGGCTCTGTCATAACCTCACATGGTCTCTCCTATCATTGCTATGCAGACGACACACAATTAATCTTCTCCTTTCCCCTTCTGATGACCAGGTGGCGAATCGCATCTCTGCATGTCTGGCAGACATATCAGTGTGGATGACGGATCACCACCTCAAGCTGAACCGGCAAGACGGAGCTGCTCTTCCTCCCGGGGAAGGACTGCCCGTTCCATGATCTCGCCATCACGGTTGACAACTCCATTGTGTCCTCCTCCCAGAGCGCTAAGAACCTTGGCGTGATCCTGGACAACACCCTGTCGTTCTCAACTAACATCAAGGCGGTGGCCCGTTCCTGTAGGTTCATGCTCTACAACATCCGCAGTGTACGACCCTGCCTCACACAGGAAGCGGCGCAGGTCCTAATCCAGGCACTTGTCATCTCCCGTCTGGATTACTGCAACTCGCTGTTGGCTGGGCTCCCTGCCTGTGCCATTAAACCCCTACAACTCATCCAGAACGCCGCAGCCCGTCTGGTGTTCAACCTTCCCAAGTTCTCTCACGTCACCCCGCTCCTCCGCTCTCTCCACTGGCTTCCAGTTGAAGCTCGCATCCGCTACAAGACCATGGTGCTTGCCTACGGAGCTGTGAGGGGAACGGCACCTCAGTACCTCCAGGCTCTGATCAGGCCCTACACCCAAACAAGGGCACTGCTTTCATCCACCTCTGGCCTGCTCGCCTCCCTACCACTGAGGAAGTACAGTTCCCGCTCAGCCCAGTCAAAACTGTTCGCTGCTCTGGCCCCCCAATGGTGGAACAAACTCCCTCACGACGCCAGGACAGCGGAGTCAATCACCACCTTCCGGAGACACCTGAAACCCTACCTCTTTAAGGAATACCTAGGATAGGATAAAGTAATCCCTGCACCAATTTGTAAGTCGCTCTGGATAAGAGCGTCTGCTAAATGACTTAAATGTAAATGTAATATGTTAGTAGCTAGTTCTATGGTAGCTAGATCTATGGTAGCTAGTCTGGGAGGCGAGGTCATATGTTAGTAGCTAGATCTATGGTAGCTAGTCTGGAAGAGGTAATATGTTAGTAGCTAGATCTATGGTAGCTAGTCTGGAAGAGGTAATATGTTAGTAGCTAGGTCTATGGTAGCTAGATCTATGGTAGCTAGTCTGAAAGGAGAGGCAATATGTTAGTAGCTAGATCTATGGTAGCTAGTCTGGGAGGAGAGGTCATATGTTAGTAGCTAGATCTATGGTAGCTAGTCTAGAAGGAGAGATCATATGTTAGTAGCTAGTCTGGAAGAGGTAATGTGTTAGTAGCTAGATCTATGGTAGCTAGTCTGGGAGGAGAGATCATATGTTAGTAGCTAGATCTATGGTAGCTAGTCTGGGAGGAGAGGTCATATGTTAGTAGCTAGATCTATGGTAGCTAGTCTGGAAGGAGAGATCATATGTTAGTAGCTAGATCTATGGTAGCTAGTCTGGGAGGAGAGATCATATGTTAGTAGCTAGATCTATGGTAGCTAGATCTATGGTAGCTAGTCCTAATGGAGAGGCAATATGTTAGTAGCTAGATCTATGGTATCTAGATCTATGGTATCTAGATCTATGGTAGCTAGATCTATGGTAGCTAGTCTGGGAGGAGAGATCATATGTTAGTAGCTAGATCTATGGTAGCTAGTCTGGAAGGAGAGGCAATATGTTAGTAGCTAGATCTATGGTAGCTAGTCTGGAAGGAGAGGCAATATGTTAGTAGCTAGATCTATGGTAGCTAGTCTGGAAGAGGTAATATGTTAGTAGCTAGATCTATGGCATATCTTAAATAAACGGTTGCTTTTCAAACGAGAGATTTGGTGACACACTGAGAGAACACAGTAGTTCTACTCATAGATTCTGCAAGTAGGATCTACACATTCACACATCCAGCCCAAAGCGGGAGGTTTAACAAATAACCAATATAATATCAGATCAATCATTTCTAACAAAATGTGGGGTCTAAAATACTTTCTGAATGTACTATCTAAAATACTTTCTGAATGTACTATTTAAAATACTTTCTGAATGTACTATTTAAAATACTTTCTGAATGTACTATTTAAAATACTTTCTGAATGTACTATTTAAAATACTTTCTGAATGTACTATTTAAAATACTTTCTGAATGTACTATTTAAAATACTTTCTGAATGTACTATCTAAAATACTTTCTGAATGTACTATTTAAAATACTTTCTGAATGTACTATCTAAAATACTTTCTGAATGTACTATTTAAAATACTTTCTGAATGTACTATCTAAAATACTTTCTGAATGTACTATCTAAAATACTTTCTGAATGTACTATTTAAGAGGTGTGGAGGGCCACTTCCTGTACAGAATGCAAACCCTCTCACCACACACTCCCTCAACACAGACCTAAACACCACTGTGATAACGGTGACAGGTCCCACAAAAACACAGCGTGACACACACCATCCCATAATACTGCGTCCCACAGACATCACGTTACCACGGAGACCGCCCTTCCATTTATCACAGGTGTCCTATCAGAAGAGACAAGAGAGGGAGACAAAGAGGGAGACAGAGA
>NC_088410.1:5338265-5363265 GCF_034236695.1 Oncorhynchus nerka | reverse complement strand
AGTACATTCAGAAAGTATTTTAGATAGTACATTCAGAAAGTATTTTAAATAGTACATTCAGAAAGTATTTTAAATAGTACATTCAGAAAGTATTTTAAATAGTACATTCAGAAAGTATTTTAGATAGTACATTCAGAAAGTATTTTAAATAGTACATTCAGAAAGTATTTTAAATAGTACATTCAGAAAGTATTTTAAATAGTACATTCAGAAAGTATTTTAGATAGTACATTCAGAAAGTATTTTAAATAGTACATTCAGAAAGTATTTTAAATAGTACATTTTGTTAGAATTTTTTTTTATTTTTTTTATTTCACCTTTATTTAACCAGGTAAGCAAGTTGAGAACAAGTTCTCATTTACAATTGCGACCTGGCCAAGATAAAGCAAAGCAGTTCGACAGATACAACGACACAGAGTTACACATGGAGTAAAACAAACATACAGTCAATAATACAGTAAAAAAAACAAAACAAGTCTATATACAATGTGAGCAAATTAGGTGAGAAGGGAGGTAAAGGCAAAAAAGGCCATGGTGGCAAAGTAAATACAATATAGCAAGTAAAACACTGGAATGGTAGTTTTGCAGTGGAAGAATGTGCAAAGTAGAAATAAAAATAATGGGGTGCAAAGGAGCAAATGATTGATCTGATATTATACTGGTTATTTGTTAAACCTCCCGCTTTGGGCTGGATGTGTGAATGTGTAGATCCTACTTGCAGAATCTATGAGTAGAACTACTGTGTTCTCTCAGTGTGTCACCAAATCTCTCGTTTGAAAAGCAACAGTTTATTTAAGATATGCCATAGATCTAGCTACTAACATATTACCTCTTCCAGACTAGCTACCATAGATCTAGCTACTAACATATGATCTCTCCTCCCAGACTAGCTACCATAGATCTAGCTACTAACACATTACCTCTTCCAGACTAGCTACTAACATATGATCTCTCCTTCTAGACTAGCTACCATAGATCTAGCTACTAACATATGACCTCTCCTCCCAGACTAACTACCATAGATCTAGCTACTAACACATTACCTCTTCCAGACTAGCTACTAACATATGATCTCTCCTTCTAGACTAACTACCATAGATCTAGCTACTAACATATGACCTCTCCTCCCAGACTAACTACCATAGATCTATCTACTAACATATGACCTCGCCTCCCAGACTAGCTACCATAGATCTAGCTACCATAGATCTAGCTACTAACATATGACCTCGCCTCCCAGACTAGCTACCATAGATCTAGCTACCATAGAACTAGCTACTAACATATTACATTTACATTTAAGTCATTTAGCAGACGCTCTTATCCAGAGCGACTTACAAATTGGTGCATTCACCTTATGACATCCAGTGGAACAGTAGTGCATCTAAATCTTTTAAGGGGGTGAGAAGGATTACTTTATCCTATCCTAGGTATTCCTTAAAGAGGTGGGGTTTCAGGTGTCTCCGGAAGGTGGTGATTGACTCCGCTGTCCTGGCGTCGTGAGGGAGTTTGTTCCACCATTGGGGGGCCAGAGCAGCGAACAGTTTTGACTGGGCTGAGCGGGAACTGTACTTCCTCAGTGGTAGGGAGGCGAGCAGGCCAGAGGTGGATGAACGCAGTGCCCTTGTTTGGGTGTAGGGCCTGATCAGAGCCTGGAGGTACTGAGGTGCCGTTCCCCTCACAGCTCCGTAGGCAAGCACCATGGTCTTGTAGCGGATGCGAGCTTCAACTGGAAGCCAGTGGGAGAGCGGAGGAGCGGGTGACGTGAGAGAACTTGGGAAGGTTGAACACCAGACGGGCTGCGGCGTTCTGGATGAGTTGTAGGGGTTTAATGGCACAGGCAGGGAGCCCAGCCAACAGCGAGTTGCAGTAATCCAGACGGGAGATGACAAGTGCCTGGATTAGGACCTGCGCCGCTTCCTGTGTGAGGCAGGGTCGTACTCTCATGGATGTTGTAGAGCATGAACCTACAGGAACGGGCCACCGCCTTGATGTTAGTTGAGAACGACAGGGTGTTGTCCAGGATCACGCCAAGGTTCTTAGCGCTCTGGGAGGAGGACACAATGGAGTTGTCAACCGTGATGGCGAGATCATGGAACGGGCAGTCCTTCCCCGGGAGGAAGAGCAGCTCCGTCTTGCCGAGGTTCAGCTTGAGGTGGTGATCCGTCATCCACACTGATATGTCTGCCAGACATGCAGAGATGCGATTCGCCACCTGGTCATCAGAAGGGGGAAAGGAGAAGATTAATTGTGTGTCGTCTGCATAGCAATGATAGGAGAGACCATGTGAGGTTATGACAGAGCCAAGTGACTTGGTGTATAGCGAGAATAGGAGAGGGCCTAGAACAGAGCCCTGGGGACACCAGTGGTGAGAGCACGTGGTGAGGAGACGGATTCTCGCCACGCCACCTGGTAGGAGCGACCTGTCAGGTAGGACGCAATCCAAGCGTGGGCCGCGCCGGAGATGCCCAACTCGGAGAGGGTGGAGAGGAGGATCTGATGGTTCACAGTATCGAAGGCAGCCGATAGGTCTAGAAGGATGAGTGCAGAGGAGAGAGAGTTAGCTTTAGCAGTGCGGAGCGCCTCCGTGATACAGAGAAGAGCAGTCTCAGTTGAATGACTAGTCTTGAAACCTGACTGATTTGGATCAAGAAGGTCATTCTGAGAGAGATAGCGGGAGAGCTGGCCAAGGACGGCACGTTCAAGAGTTTTGGAGAGAAAAGAAAGAAGGGATACTGGTCTGTAGTTGTTGACATCGGAGGGATCGAGTGTAGGTTTTTTTTCAGAAGGGGTGCAACTCTCGCTCTCTTGAAGACGGAAGGGACGTAGCCAGCGGTCAGGGATGAGTTGATGAGCGAGGTGAGGTAAGGGAGAAGGTCTCCGGAAATGGTCTGGAGAAGAGAGGAGGGGATAGGGTCAAGCGGGCAGGTTGTTGGGCGGCCGGCCGTCACAAGACGTGAGATTTAATCTGGAGAGAGAGGGAGAAAGAGGTCAGAGCACAGGGTAGGGCAGTGTGAGCAGAACCAGCGGTGTCGTTTGACTTAGCAAACGAGGATCGGATGTCGTCGACCTTCTTTTCAAAATGGTTGACGAAGTCATCTGCAGAGAGGGAGGAGGGGGGAGGAGGATTCAGGAGGGAGGAGAAGGTGGCAAAGAGCTTCCTAGGGTTAGAGGCAGATGCTTGGAATTTAGAGTGGTAGAAAGTGGCTTTAGCAGCAGAGACAGAAGAGGAAAATGTAGAGAGGAGGGAGTGAAAGGATGCCAGGTCCGCAGGGAGGCGAGTTTTCCTCCATTTCCGCTCGGCTGCCCGGAGCCCTGTTCTGTGAGCTCGCAATGAGTCGTCGAGCCACGGAGCGGGAGGGGAGGACCGAGCCGGCCTGGAGGATAGGGGACATAGAGAGTCAAAGGATGCAGAAAGGGAGGAGAGGAGGGTTGAGGAGGCAGAATCAGGAGATAGGTTGGAGAAGGTTTGAGCAGAGGGAAGAGATGATAGGATGGAAGAGGAGAGAGTAGCGGGGAGAGAGAGCGAAGGTTGGGACGGCGCGATACCATCCGAGTAGGGGCAGTGTGGGAAGTGTTGGATGAGAGCGAGAGGGAAAAGGATACAAGGTAGTGGTCGGAGACTTGGAGGGGAGTTGCAATGAGGTTAGTGGAAGAACAGCATCTAGTAAAGATGAGGTCGGACCGTATTGCCTGCCTTGTGAGTAGGGGGAAGGTGAGAGGGAGAGGTCAAAAGAGGAGAGGAGTGGAAAGAAGGAGGCAGAGAGGAATGAGTCAAAGGTAGACGTGGGGAGGTTAAAGTCGCCCAGAACTGTGAGAGGTGAGCCGTCCTCAGGAAAGGAGCTTATCAAGGCATCAAGCTCATTGATGAACTCTCAGAGGGAACCTGGAGGGCGATAAATGATAAGGATGTTAAGCTTGAAAGGGCTGGTAACTGTGACAGCATGGAATTCAAAGGAGGCGATAGACAGATGGGTAAGGGAGAAAGAGAGAATGACCACTTGGGAGAGATGAGGATCCCGGTGCCACCACCCGCTGACCAGAAGCTCTCGGGGTGTGCGAGAACACGTGGGCGGACGAAGAGAGAGCAGTAGGAGTAGCAGTGTTGTCTGTGGTGATCCATGTTTCCGTCAGTGCCAAGAAGTCGAGGGACTGGAGGGAGGCATAGGCTGAGATGAACTCTGCCTTGTTGGCCGCAGATCGGCAGTTCCAGAGGCTACCGGAGACCTGGAACTCCACGTGGGTCGTGCGCGCTGGGACCACCAGATTAGGGTGGCCGCGGCCACGCGGTGTGGAGCGTTTGTATGGTCTGTGCAGAGAGGAGAGAACAGGGATAGACAGACACATAGTTGACAGGCTACACAAGAGGCTACGCTAATGCAAAGGAGATTGGAATGACAAGTGGACTACACGTCTCGAGTGTTCAGAAAGTTAAGCTTACGTAGCAAGAATCTTATTGACTAAAATGATTAAAATGATACAGTACTGCTGAAGTAGGCTAGCTGGCAGAGGCTGCTTTGTTGACTATGTAGGCTAGCTGGCAGTGTCTGCGTTGTTGACACTACACTAATCAAGTCGTTCCGTTGAGTGTAATAGTTTCTACTGTGCTACTGTGCTGCTATTCGGGGCCAGCTGGCTAGCTAGCAGTGTTGATTACGTTACGTTGCGTTAAAAGAACGACAATAGCTGGCTAGCTAACCTAGGAAATCGCTCAAGACTACACAATTATCTTTGATACAAAGACGGCTATGTAGCTAGCTATGTAGCTAGCTACGATCAAACAAATCAAGCCGTTGTACTGTAATGAAATGAAATGAAAAATGTGATACTACCTGTGGAGCGAAGCGAAATGCGACCGGATTGTTGAGTGCGGAAGTTCTGTTCGGTAGACGTTGGCTAGCTGTTGGCTAGCTAGCAGTGTCTCCTACGTTAAGGACGACAAATAGCTGGCTAGCTAACCTCGGTAAATTAAGATAATCACTCTAAAACTACACACTCTAAACTACACAATTATCTTGGATACGAAGACAGCAAAGACAACTATGTAGCTAGCTAACACTACACTAATCAAGTCGTTCAGTTGAGTGTAATAGTTGTGCTGCTAATCGGTAGACGGTGGACTAGCTAACGGTGGACGTTAGCTAGCTGGCTAGCTGCAGGGCAGTGTAGACTGCGTTAGGACGACGAAATACGATAATTACGCAATTATCTATGATACAAAGACTGCTATGTAGCTAGCTAAGAAGAAATTGCTAAGATTAGACAAATCAAACCGTTGCTAATCGGTAGACGGTGGACTATGACTTTTCCTTCCAGACTAGCTACCATAGATCTAGCTACCATAGATCTAGCTACTAACATATGACCTCTCCTCCCAGACTAGCTACCATAGATATAGCTATTAACATATGACCTCTCCTTCCAGACTAGATACCATAGATCTAGCTACCATAGATCTAGATACCATAGATCTAGATACCATAGATCTAGCTACTAACATATTGCCTCTCCATTAGGACTAGCTACCATAGATCTAGCTACCATAGCTCTATCTACTAACATATGACCTCTTCTTCCAGACTAGATACCATAGATCTAGCTACCATAGATCTAGATACCATATATCTAGCTACTAACATATTACCTCTCCTTCCAGACTAGATACCATAGATCTAGCTACCATAGATCTAGCTACCATAGCTCTATCTACTAACATATGACCTCTTCTTCCAGACTAGATACCATAGATCTAGCTACCATAGATCTAGCTACCATAGACCTAGCTACTAACATATTACCTCTCCTCCCAGACTAGCTACCATAGATCTAGCTACTAACATATAACCTCTTCCAGACTAGCTACCATACATCTAGCTACTAACATATAACCTCTTCCAGACTAGCTACCATAGATCTAGCTACTAACATATAACCTCTTCCAGACTAGCTACCATAGATCTAGCTACTAACATATGACCTCTTCCAGACTAGCTACCATAGATCTAGCTACTAACATATAACCTCTCCTTTCAGACTAAATAAGTTGGACAAGAGAAAGATCATTCTCTCTCTCTCTTCCTCTATCCTCCTCTGTCTCTCTTCTATAATTTGGGCCTGTTTTCTAGTTCCTGTTTGGGGCGTTGACACCAACGCTATTTGCAGCTGTCCATCAGGGACAGCAGGCAGGGCTTGGTCTTTGCAGTGGTTCTATTGGTTGCTGCAGCTGTCCGTCACGGACAACAGGCGGGGCTTGGTCTCTGCAGTGGTTCTATTGGTTGCTGCAGCTGTCCGTCAGGGACAACAGGCGGGGCTTGGTCTCTGCAGTGGTTCTATTGGTTGCTGCAGCTGTCCGTCAGGGACAGCAGGAGGGGCTTGGTCTCTGCAGTGGTTCTATTGGTTGCTGCAGCTGTCCGTCAGGGACAACAGGCGGGGCTTGGTCTCCGCAGTGGTTCTATTGGTTGCTGCAGCTGTCCGTCAGGGACAGCAGGCGGGGCTTGGTCTCTGCAGTGGTTCTTCCTCTTTAACCCCTCGTGGGTCGGCCCTGTTCTGCCGGTTGCTAAGCAACAGAGGATCCTTTAACCAGACACTAGGTCTGTCTCACTACTTAGGAATGGTGTGTGTGTGTGTGTGTGTGTGTGTGTGTGTGTGTGTGTGTGTGTGTGTGTGTGTGTGGTGAGTGAATCAGCAGTGATTTTTGTCAACCAAACCCCCAAAATGCTATTCTTCTTTTTCTCTCTCTTTCTGAAAGAGATGAAAATACAGACGATTCCTCCGCCCCCTCACACTGCCTCAATCCCAGCTGTGCCTCCCACACACACACACACACACACACACACACACACAGACACACACACACACATAGTAATGCACACATATCTACAGTAGGATGTTCATTATAGAGACCTATAGAAGAGACTGTATCTACAGTAGGATGTTCATTATAGAGACCTATAGAAGAGACTGTATCTACAGTAGGATGTTCATTACAGAGACCTGTAGAAGAGACTGTATATACAGTAGGATGTTCATTATAGAGACCTATAGAAGAGACTGTATCTACAGTAGAATGTTCATTATAGAGACCTATAGAAGAGACTGTATCTACAGTAGGATGTTCATTATAGAGACCTATAGAAGAGACTGTATCTACAGTAAGATGTTCATTATATAGGACTATAGAAGAGACTGTATCTACAGTAGGATGTTCATTATAGAGACCTATAGAAGAGACTGTATCCACAGTAGGATGTTCATTATAGAGACCTATAGAAGAGACTGTATCTACAGTAGAATGTTCATTATAGAGACCTATAGAAGAGACTGTATCTACAGTAGGATGTTCATTAGAGAGACCTATAGAAGAGCCTGTATATACAGTAGGATGTTCATTATAGAGATCTATAGAAGAGACTGTATCTACAGTAGGATGTTCATTACAGAGACCTGTAGAAGAGACTGTATCTACAGTAGGATGTTTGTTATAGAGACCTATAGAAGAGACTGTATCTACAGTAGGATGTTCATTATAGAGACCTATAGAAGAGACTGTATCCACAGTAGGATGTTCATTATAGAGACCTATAGAAGAGACTGTATCTACAGTAGGATGTTCATTATAGAGACCTATAGAAGAGACTGTATCTACAGTGGGATGTTCATTATAGAGACCAATAGAAGAGACTGTATCTACAGTAGGATGTTCATTATAGAGACCTATAGAAGAGACTGTATATACAGTAGGATGTTCATTATAGAGACCTATAGAAGAGACTGTATCTACAGTAGGATGTTCATTATATAGGACTATAGAAGAGACTGTATCTACAGTAGGATGTTCATTATAGAGACCTATAGAAGAGACTGTATCTACAGTAGGATGTTCGTTATATAGGTCTATAGAAGAGACTGTATCTACAGTAGGATGTTCATTATAGAGACCTATAGAAGAGACTGTATCTACAGTAGGATGTTCATTATAGACACCTATAGAAGAGAATTTATCTACAGTAGGATGTTCATTATATAGGACTATATAAGAGACTGTATCTACAGTAGGATTCTCATTATAAAGACCTATAGAAGAGACTGTATCTACAGTAGGATGTTCATTATAGAGACCTATAGAGGAGACTGTATATACAGTAGGATGTTCATTATAGAGACCTATAGAAGAGACTGTATCTACAGTAGGATGTTCATTAGAGAGACCTATATAAGAGACTGTATATACAGTAGGATGTTCATTATAGAGACCTATAGAAATGACTGTATCTACAGTAGGATGTTCATTATAGAGACCTATAGAAGGGACTGTATCTACAGTAAGATGTTCATTATATAGGACTATAGAAGAGACTGTATCTACAGTAGAATGTTCATTATAGAGACCTATAGAAGAGACTGTATCTACAGTAGGATGTTCATTAGAGAGACCTATAGAAGAGCCTGTATATACAGTAGGATGTTCATTATAGAGACCTATAGAAGAGACTGTATCTACAGTAGGATGTTCATTACAGAGACCTGTATAAGAGACTGTATCTACAGTAGGATGTTCGTTATAGAGACCTATAGAAGAGACTGTATCTACAGTAGGATGTTCATTATAGAGACCTATAGAAGAGACTGTATCCACAGTAGGATGTTCATTATAGAGACCTATAGAAGAGACTGTATCTACAGTAGGATGTTCATTATAGAGACCTATAGAAGAGACTGTATCTACAGTGGGATGTTCATTATAGAGACCAATAGAAGAGACTGTATCTACAGTAGGATGTTCATTATAGAGACCTATAGAAGAGACTGTATATACAGTAGGATGTTCATTATAGAGACCTATAGAAGAGACTGTATCTACAGTAGGATGTTCATTATATAGGACTATAGAAGAGACTGTATCTACAGTAGGATGTTCATTATAGAGACCTATAGAAGAGACTGTATCTACAGTAGGATGTTCGTTATATAGGTCTATAGAAGAGACTGTATCTACAGTAGGATGTTCATTATAGAGACCTATAGAAGAGACTGTATCTAAAATAGGATGTTCATTATAGAGACCTATAGAAGAGAATTTATCTACAGTAGGATGTTCATTATATAGGACTATATAAGAGACTGTATCTACAGTAGGATTCTCATTATAAAGACCTATAGAAGAGACTGTATCTACAGTAGGATGTTCATTATAGAGACCTATAGAGGAGACTGTATATACAGTAGGATGTTCATTATAGAGACCTATAGAAGAGACTGTATCTACAGTAGGATGTTCATTAGAGAGACCTATATAAGAGACTGTATATACAGTAGGATGTTCATTATAGAGACCTATAGAAATGACTGTATCTACAGTAGGATGTTCATTACAGAGACCTGTAGAAGAGACTGTATCTACAGTAGGATGTTCGTTATAGAGACCTATAGAAGAGACTGTATCTACAGTAGGATGTTCATTATATAGAGACCTATAGAAGAGACTGTATCTACAGTAGGATGTTCGTTATAGAGACCTATAGAAGAGACTGTATCTACAGTAGGATGTTCATTAGAGAGACCTATAGAAGAGACTGTATCTACAGTAGGATGTTCATTAGAGAGACCTGTAGAAGAGACTATATCTACAGTAGGATGTTCATTATAGAGACCTATAGAAGAGACTGTATCTACAGTAGGATGTTCATTATATAGACCTATAGAAGAGACTATCTACAGTAGGATGTTCATTATAGAGACCTATAGAAGAGACTATCTACAGTAGGATGTTCATTATAGAGACCTATAGAAGAGACTGTATCTACAATAGGATGTTCATTATAGAGACCTATAGAAGAGACTGTATCTACAGTAGGATGTTCGTTATAGAGACCTATAGAAGAGACTGTATCTACAGTATGATGTTCATTATAGAGACCTATAGAAGAGACTATCTACAGTAGGATGTTCATTATAGAGACCTATAGAAGAGACTGTATCTACAGTAGGATGTTCATTATAGAGACCTATAGAAGAGACTGTATCTACAGTAGGATGTTCGTTATAGAGACCTATAGAAGAGACTGTATCTATAGTAGGATGTTCATTATAGAGACCCATAGAAGAGACTGTATCTATAGTAGGATGTTTATTATATAGACCTATAGAAGAGACTATCTACAGTAGGATGTTCATTATATAGACATAAAGAAGAGACTGAATCTACAGTAGGATGTTCATTATAGAGACCTATAGAATATACTGTATCTACAGTAGGATGTTCATTATAGAGACCTATAGAAGAGACTGTATCTACAGTAGGATGTTCGTTATAGAGACCTATAGAAGAGACTGTATCTACAGTAGGATGTTTGTTATAGAGACCTATAGAAGAGACTGTATCTACGGTAGGATGTTCATTATATAGGACTATAGAAGAGACTGTATCTACAGGAGGATGTTCATTATAGAGACCTATAGAAGAGACTGTATCTACAGTAGGATGTTCGTTATAGAGACCTATAGAATATACTGTATCTATAGTAGGATGTTCATTATAGAGACCTATAGAAGAGACTGTATCTACAGTAGGATGTTCATTATAGAGCCCTATAGAAGAGACTGTATCTACAGTAGGATGTTCATTATAGAGACCTATAGAAGAGACTGTATCTACAGTAGGATGTTCATTATAGAGACCTATAGAAGAGACTGTATCTACAGTAGGATGTTCATTATAGAGACCTATAGAAGAGACTGCATCTACAGTAGGATGTTCATTATAGAGACCTATAGAATAGACTGTATCTACAGTAGGATGTTCATTAGAGACATATAGAAGAGACTGTATCTACAGTAGGATGTTCATTATAGAGACCTATGGAAGAGACGGTATCTACAGTAGGATGTTCATTATAGAGACCTATAGAAGATACTGTATCTACAGTAGGATGTTCATTATAGAGACCTATAGAAGAGACTGCATCTACAGTAGGATGTTCATTATAGAGACCTATAGAAGAGACTGTATCTACAGTAGGATGTTCATTATAGAGACCTATAGAAGAGACTGTATCTACAGTAGGATGTTCATTATAGAGACCTATAGAAGAGACTGTATCTACAGTATGATGTTCATTATAGAGACCTATAGAAGAGACTGTATCTATAGTAGGATGTTCATTATAGAGACCTATAGAAGAGACTGTATCTACAGTAGGATGTTCATTATATAGACCTATAGAAGAGACTGTATCTACAGTAGGATGTTTATTATAGAGCCCTATAGAAGAGACTATCTACAGTAGGATGTTCATTATAGAGACCTATAGAAGAGACTGTATCTACAGTAGGATGTTCATTATAGAGACCTATAGAAGAGACTGAATCTACAGTAGGATGTTCATTATAGAGACCTATAGAAGAGACTGAATCTACAGTAGGATGTTCATTATAGAGACCTATAGAAGAGACTGTATCTATAGTAGGATGTTCATTATAGAGACCTATGGAAGAGACTGTATCTACAGTAGGATGTTCATTATATAGACCTATAGAAGAGACTGAATCTACAGTAGGATGTTCATGATAGAGACCTATAGAAGAGACTGTATCTACAGTAGTATGTTCATTATAGAGACATATAGAAGAGACTGTATCTACAGTAGGATGTTCATTTAATAGACCTATAGAAGAGACTGTATCTACAGTAGGATGTTCATTATAGAGACCAATAGAAGAGACTGTATCTACAGTAGGATGTTCGTTATAGAGACCTATAGAAGAGACTGTATCTATAGTAGGATGTTCATTATAGAGACCTATTGAAGAGACTGTATCTACAGTAGGATGTCCGTTATAGAGACCTATAGAAGAGACTGTATCTACAGTAGGATGTTTGTTATAGAGACCTATAGAAGAGACTGTATCTACAGTAGGATGTTCATTATATAGGACTATACAAGAGACTGTATCTACAGTAGGATGTTCTTTATAGAGACCTATAGAATATACTGTATCTACAGTAGGATGTTCGTTATAGAGACCTATAGAAGAGACTGTATCTACAGTAGGATGTTAGTTATAGAGACCTATAGAAGAGACTGTATCTACAGTAGGATGTTCATTATAGAGACCTATAGAAGAGACTGTATCTACAGTAGGATGTTCATTATATAGGACTATAGAAGAGACTGTATCTACAGTAGGATGTTCATTATAGAGACCTATAGAAGAGACTTTATCTACAGTAGGATGTTCATTACAGAGACCTATAGAATATACTGTATCTACAGTAGGATGTTCATTATAGAGACCTATAGAAGAGACTGTATCTACAGTAGGATGTTCATTATATAGGACTATAGAAGAGACTGTATCTACAGTAGGATGTTCATTATAGAGACCTATAGAAGAGACTTTATCTACAGTAGGATGTTCATTATAGAGACCTATAGAATATACTGTATCTACAGTAGGATGTTCATTATAGAGACCTATAGAAGAGACTGTATCTACAGTAGGATGTTCATTATATAGGACTATAGAAGAGACTGTATCTACATTTACATTTACATTTAAGTCATTTAGCAGACGCTCTTATCCAGAGCGACTTACAAATTGGTGCATTCACCTTATGACATCCAGTGGAACAGCCACTTTGCAATAGTGCATCTAAATCTTTTAAGGGGGGTGAGAAGGATTACTTTATCCTATCCTAGGTATTCCTTAAAGAGGTGGGGTTTCAGGTGTCTCCGGAAGGTGGTGATTGACTCCGCTGTCCTGGCGTCGTGAGGGAGTTTGTTCCACCATTGGGGGGCCAGAGCAGCGAACAGTTTTGACTGGGCTGAGCGGGAACTGTACTTCCTCAGTGGTAGGGAGGCGAGCAGGCCAGAGGTGGATGAACGCAGTGCCCTTGTTTGGGTGTAGGGCCTGATCAGAGCCTGGAGGTACTGAGGTGCCGTTCCCCTCACAGCTCCGTAGGCAAGCACCATGGTCTTGTAGCGGATGCGAGCTTCAACTGGAAGCCAGTGAGAGAGCGGAGGAGCGGGGTGACGTGAGAGAACTTGGGAAGGTTGAACACCAGACGGGCTGCGGCGTTCTGGATGAGTTGTAGGGGTTTAATGGCACAGGCAGGAGCCCAGCCAACAGCGAGTTGCAGTAATCCAGACGGGAGATGACAAGTGCCTGGATTAGGACCTGCGCCCGCTTCCTGTGTGAGGCAGGGTCGTACTCTGCGGATGTTGTAGAGCATGAACCTACAGGAACGGGCCACCGCCTTGATGTTAGTTGAGAACGACAGGGTGTTGTCCAGGATCACGCCAAGGTTCTTAGCGCTCTGGGAGGAGGACACAATGGAGTTGTCAACCGTGATGGCGAGATCATGGAACGGGCAGTCCTTCCCGGGAGGAAGAGCAGCTCCGTCTTGCCGAGGTTCAGCTTGAGGTGGTGATCCGTCATCCACACTGATATGTCTGCCAGACATGCAGAGATGCGATTCGCCACCTGGTCATCAGAAGGGGGAAAGGAGAAGATTAATTGTGTGTCGTCTGCATAGCAATGATAGGAGAGACCATGTGAGGTTATGACAGAGCCAAGTGACTTGGTGTATAGCGAGAATAGGAGAGGGCCTAGAACAGAGCCCTGGGGACACCAGTGGTGAGAGCACGTGGTGAGGAGACGGATTCTCGCCACGCCACCTGGTAGGAGCGACCTGTCAAGTAGGACGCAATCCAAGCGTGGGCCGCGCCGGAGATGCCCAACTCGGAGAGGGTGGGAGAGGAGGATCTGATGGTTCACAGTATCGAAGGCAGCCGATAGGTCTAGAAGGATGAGTGCAGAGGAGAGAGAGTTAGCTTTAGCAGTGCGGAGCGCCTCCGTGATACAGAGAAGAGCAGTCTCAGTTGAATGACTAGTCTTGAAACCTGACTGATTTGGATCAAGAAGGTCATTCTGAGAGAGATAGCGGGAGAGCTGGCCAAGGACGGCACGTTCAAGAGTTTTGAGAGAAAAGAAAGAAGGGATACTGGTCTGTAGTTGTTGACATCGGAGGGATCGAGTGTAGGTTTTTTCAGAAGGGTGCAACTCTCGCTCTCTTGAAGACGGAAGGGACGTAGCCAGCGGTCAGGGATGAGTTGATGAGCGAGGTGAGGTAAGGGAGAAGGTCTCCGGAAATGGTCTGGAGAAGAGAGGAGGGGATAGGGTCAAGCGGGCAGGTTGTTGGGCGGCCGGCCGTCACAAGACGTGAGATTTAATCTGGAGAGAGAGGGGAGAAAGAGGTCAGAGCACAGGGTAGGGCAGTGTGAGCAGAACCAGCGGCGTCGTTTGACTTAGCAAACGAGGATCGGATGTCGTCGACCTTCTTTTCAAAATGGTTGACGAAGTCATCTGCAGAGAGGGAGGAGGGGGGGAGGAGGATTCAGGAGGGAGGAGAAGGTGGCAAAGAGCTTCCTAGGGTTAGAGGCAGATGCTTGGAATTTAGAGTGGTAGAAAGTGGCTTTAGCAGCAGAGACAGAAGAGGAAAATGTAGAGAGGAGGGAGTGAAAGGATGCCAGGTCCGCAGGGAGGCGAGTTTTCCTCCATTTCCGCTCGGCTGCCCGGAGCCCTGTTCTGTGAGCTCGCAATGAGTCGTCGAGCCACGGAGCGGGAGGGGAGGACCGAGCCGGCCTGGAGGATAGGGGACATAGAGAGTCAAAGGATGCAGAAAGGGAGGAGAGGAGGGTTGAGGAGGCAGAATCAGGAGATAGGTTGGAGAAGGTTTGAGCAGAGGGAAGAGATGATAGGATGGAAAGAGGAGAGAGTAGCGGGGGAGAGAGAGCGAAGGTTGGGACGGCGCGATACCATCCGAGTAGGGGCAGTGTGGGAAGTGTTGGATGAGAGCGAGAGGGAAAAGGATACAAGGTAGTGGTCGGAGACTTGGAGGGGAGTTGCAATGAGGTTAGTGGAAGAACAGCATCTAGTAAAGATGAGGTCGACCGTATTGCCTGCCTTGTGAGTAGGGGGGGAAGGTGAGAGGGAGAGGTCAAAAGAGGAGAGGAGTGGAAAGAAGGAGGCAGAGAGGAATGAGTCAAAGGTAGACGTGGGGAGGTTAAAGTCGCCCAGAACTGTGAGAGGTGAGCCGTCCTCAGGAAAGGAGCTTATCAAGGCATCAAGCTCATTGATGAACTCTCAGAGGGAACCTGGAGGGCGATAAATGATAAGGATGTTAAGCTTGAAAGGGCTGGTAACTGTGACAGCATGGAATTCAAAGGAGGCGATAGACAGATGGGTAAGGGGAGAAAGAGAGAATGACCACTTGGGAGAGATGAGGATCCCGGTGCCACCACCCCGCTGACCAGAAGCTCTCGGGGTGTGTGAGAACACGTGGGCGGACGAAGAGAGAGCAGTAGGAGTAGCAGTGTTATCTGTGGTGATCCATGTTTCCGTCAGTGCCAAGAAGTCGAGGGACTGGAGGGAGGCATAGGCTGAGATGAACTCTGCCTTGTTGGCCGCAGATCGGCAGTTCCAGAGGCTACCGGAGACCTGGAACTCCACGTGGGTCGTGCGCGCTGGGACCACCAGATTAGGGTGGCCGCGGCCACGCGGTGTGGAGCGTTTGTATGGTCTGTGCAGAGAGGAGAGAACAGGGATAGACAGACACATAGTTGACAGGCTACAGAAGAGGCTACGCTAATGCAAAGGAGATTGGAATGACAAGTGGACTACACGTCTCGAATGTTCAGAAAGTTGAGCTTACGTAGCAAGAATCTTATTGACTAAAATGATTAAAATGATACAGTACTGCTGAAGTAGGCTAGCTGGCAGTGGCTGCGTTGTTGACTTTGTAGGCTAGCTGGCAGTGGCTGCGTTGTTGACACTACACTAATCAAGTCGTTCCGTTGAGTGTAATAGTTTCTACAGTGCTGCTATTCGGGGGCTAGCTGGCTAGCTAGCAGTGTTGATTACGTTACGTTGCGTTAAAAGAACGACAATAGCTGGCTAGCTAACCTAGAAAATCGCTCTAGACTACACAATTATCTTTGATGCAAAGACGGCTATGTAGCTAGCTACGATCAAACAAATCAAACCGTTGTACTGTAATGAAATGAAATGAAAATGTGATACTACCTGTGGAGCGAGGCGGAATGCGACCGGGTTGTTGAGTGCGGAAGTTCTATTCGGTAGACGTTGGCTAGCTGTTGGCTAGCTAGCAGTGTCTCCTACGTTAAGGACGACAAATAGCTGGCTAGCTAACCTCGGTAAATTAAGATAATCACTCTAAAATTACACACTCTAAACTACACAATTATCTTGGATACGAAGACAGCAAAGACAACTATGTAGCTAGCTAACACTACACTAATCAAGTCGTTCAGTTGAGTGTAATAGTTTCTACAGTGCTGCTATTCGGTAGACGGTGGACATTTGCTAGCTGGCTGGGCAGATAGCAGTGTAGACTACGTTAGGACGACGAAATATGATAATTACGCAATTATCTTTGATACAACGACGGCTATGTAGCTAGCTAAGAAGAAATTGCTAAGATTAGACAAATCAAACCGTTGTACTATAGTGAAATGTAATGAAATGTAATGAAAAGTTATACTACCTGCGGACCGAAGTGCGGATGCGACCGCTCGCTCCAACCCGGAAAACAACATCTACAGTAGGATGTTCATTATATAGGACTATAGAAGAGACTGTATCTACAGTAGGATGTTCATTATATAGACCTATAGAAGAGACTGTATCTACAGTAGGATGTTCGTTATAGAGACCTATAGAAGAGGCTGTATCTACAGTAGGATGTTCATTATAGAGACCTATAGAATATACTGTATCTACAGTAGGATGTTCATTATATAGGACTATAGAAGAGACTGTATCTACAGTAGGATGTTCATTATATAGGACTATAGAAGAGACTGTATCTACAGTAGGATGTTCATTATATAGGACTATAGAAGAGACTGTATCTACAGTAGGATGTTCATTATATAGGACTATAGAAGAGACTGTATCTACAGTAGGATGTTCATTATATAGACCTATAGAAGAGACTGTATCTACAGTAGGATGTTCGTTATAGAGACCTATAGAAGAGGCTGTATCTACAGTAGGATGTTCATTATAGAGACCTATAGAAGAGACTGTATCTACAGTAGGATGTTCGTTATAGAGACCTATAGAAGAGACTGTATCTACAGTAGGATGTTCGTTATAGAGACCTATAGAACAGACTGTATCTACAGTAGGATGTTCATTATAGAGACCTATAGAAGAGACTGTATCTACAGTAGGATGTTCATTATAGAGACCTATAGAAGAGACTGTATCTACAGTAGGATGTTCATTATAGAGACCTATAGAAGAGACTGTATCTACAGTAGGATGTTCATTATAGAGACCTATAGAAGAGACTGCATCTACAGTAGGATGTTCATTATAGAGACCTATAGAAGAGACTGTATATACAGTAGGATGTTCATTATAGAGACCTATAGAAGAGACTGTATCTACAGTAGGATGTTCATTATAGAGACCTATAGAAGAGACTGTATCTACAGTAGGATGTTCATTATAGAGACCTATAGAAGAGACTGTATCTACAGTAGGATGTTCATTATAGACACCTATAGAATATACTGTATCTACAGTAGGATGTTCATTATAGAGACCTATAGAATATACTGTATCTACAGTAGGATGTTCATTATAGAGACCTATAGAATATACTGTATCTACAGTAGGATGTTCATTATAGAGACCTATAGAAGAGACTGTATCTACAGTAGGATGTTCATTATAGAGACCTATAGAAGAGACTGTATCTACAGTAGGATGTTCGTTATAGAGACCTATAGAAGAGACTGTATCTACAGTAGGATGTTCGTTATAGAGACCTATAGAAGAGACTGTATCTACAGTAGGATGTTCATTATAGAGACCTATAGAAGAGACTGTATCTACAGTAGGATGTTCATTATAGAGACCTATATAAGAGACTGTATCTACAGTAGGATGTTCATTATAGAGACCTATAGAAGAGACTGTATCTACAGTATGATGTTCGTTATAGAGACCTATAGAAGAGACTGTATCTACAGTAGGATGTTCATTATAGAGACCTATAGAAGAGACTGTATCTACAGTAGGATGTTCGTTATAGAGACCTATAGAAGAGACTGTATCTACAGTAGGATGTTCGTTATAGAGACCTATAGAAGAGACTGTATCTACAGTAGGATGTTCATTATAGAGACCTATAGAAGAGACTGTATCTATAGTAGGATGTTCATTATAGAGACCTATAGAAGAGACTGTATCTACAGTAGGATGTTCATTATAGAGACCTATAGAAGAGACTATCTACAGTAGGATGTTCATTATAGAGACCCATAGAAGAGACTATCTACAGTAGGATATTCATTGGAGAGATCTATAGAAGAGACTGTATATACAGTAGGATGTTCATTATAGAGACCTATAGAAGAGACTGTATCTACAGTAGGATGTTCATTACAGAGACCTGTAGAAGAGACTGTATCTACAGTAGGATGTTCATTATATAGAGACCTATAGAAGAGACTGTATCTACAGTAGGATGTTCGTTATAGAGACCTATAGAAGAGACTGTGTCTACAGTAGGATGTTCATTATAGAGACCTATAGAAGAGACTGTATCTACAGTAGGATGTTCATTATAGAGACCTATAGAAGAGACTATCTACAGTAGGATGTTCATTATAGAGACATATAGAAGAGACTGTATCTACAGTAGGATGTTCAGTATAGAGACCTATAGAAGAGACTGTATCTACAGTAGGATGTTCATTATATAGACCTATAGAAGAGACTGTATCTACAGTAGGATGCTCATTGTAGAGACCTATAGAAGAGACTATCTACAGTAGGATGTTCATTATAGAGACCTAAAGAAGAGACTGTATCTACAGTAGGATGTTCATTATAGAGACCTATAGAAGAGACTATCTACAGTAGGATGTTCATTATAGAGACCTATAGAAGAGACTGTATCTACAGTAGGATGTTCATTATAGAGACCTATAGAAGAGACTGTATCTACAGTAGGATGTTCATTATATAGACATATAGAAAAGACTGAATCTACAGTAGGATGTTCATTATAGAGACCTATAGAAGAGACTGTATCTACAGTAGGATGTTCATTATAGACACCTATAGAATATACTGTATCTACAGTAGGATGTTCATTATAGAGACCTATAGAAGAGACTGTATCTACAGTAGGATGTTCGTTATAGAGACCTATAGAATATACTGTATCTACAGTAGGATGTTCATTATAGAGACCTATAGAATATACTGTATCTACAGTAGGATGTTCATTATAGAGACCTATAGAAGAGACTGTATCTACAGTAGGATGTTCATTATAGATACCTATAGAAGAGACTGTATCTACAGTAGGATGTTCGTTATAGAGACCTATAGAAGAGACTGTATCTACAGTAGGATGTTCGTTATAGAGACCTATAGAAAAGACTGTATCTACAGTAGGATGTTCATTATAGAGACCTATAGAAGAGACTGTATCTACAGTAGGATGTTCATTATAGAGACCTATATAAGAGACTGTATCTACAGTAGGATGTTCATTATAGAGACCTATAGAAGAGACTGTATCTACAGTAGGATGTTCGTTATAGAGACCTATAGAAGAGACTGTGTCTACAGTAGGATGTTCATTATAGAGACCTATAGAAGAGACTGTATCTACAGTAGGATGTTCATTATAGAGACCTATAGAAGAGACTATCTACAGTAGGATGTTCATTATAGAGACATATAGAAGAGACTGTATCTACAGTAGGATGTTCAGTATAGAGACCTATAGAAGAGACTGTATCTACAGTAGGATGTTCATTATATAGACCTATAGAAGAGACTGTATCTACAGTAGGATGCTCATTGTAGAGACCTATAGAAGAGACTATCTACAGTAGGATGTTCATTATAGAGACCTATAGAAGAGACTGTATCTACAGTAGGATGTTCATTATAGAGACCTATAGAAGAGACTATCTACAGTAGGATGTTCATTATAGAGACCTATAGAATATACTGTATCTACAGTAGGATGTTCATTATAGAGACCTATAGAATATACTGTATCTACAGTAGGATGTTCATTATAGAGACCTATAGAAGAGACTGTATCTACAGTAGGATGTTCATTATAGAGACCTATAGAAGAGACTGTATCTACAGTAGGATGTTCGTTATAGAGACCTATAGAAGAGACTGTATCTACAGTAGGATGTTCGTTATAGAGACCTATAGAAAAGACTGTATCTACAGTAGGATGTTCATTATAGAGACCTATAGAAGAGACTGTATCTACAGTAGGATGTTCATTATAGAGACCTATATAAGAGACTGTATCTACAGTAGGATGTTCATTATAGAGACCTATAGAAGAGACTGTATCTACAGTAGGATGTTCGTTATAGAGACCTATAGAAGAGACTGTGTCTACAGTAGGATGTTCATTATAGAGACCTATAGAAGAGACTGTATCTACAGTAGGATGTTCATTATAGAGACCTATAGAAGAGACTATCTACAGTAGGATGTTCATTATAGAGACATATAGAAGAGACTGTATCTACAGTAGGATGTTCAGTATAGAGACCTATAGAAGAGACTGTATCTACAGTAGGATGTTCATTATAGAGACCTATAGAAGAGACTGTATCTACAGTAGGATGTTCGTTATAGAGACCTATAGAATATACTGTATCTACAGTAGGATGTTCATTATAGAGACCTATAGAAGAGACTGTATCTACAGTAGGATGTTCATTATAGACACCTATAGAATATACTGTATCTACAGTAGGATGTTCATTATAGAGACCTATAGAAGAGACTGTATCTACAGTAGGATGTTCGTTATAGAGACCTATAGAATATACTGTATCTACAGTAGGATGTTCATTATAGAGACCTATAGAATATACTGTATCTACAGTAGGATGTTCATTATAGAGACCTATAGAAGAGACTGTATCTACAGTAGGATGTTCATTATAGAGACCTATAGAAGAGACTGTATCTACAGTAGGATGTTCGTTATAGAGACCTATAGAAGAGACTGTATCTACAGTAGGATGTTCGTTATAGAGACCTATAGAAAAGACTGTATCTACAGTAGGATGTTCATTATAGAGACCTATAGAAGAGACTGTATCTACAGTAGGATGTTCATTATAGAGACCTATATAAGAGACTGTATCTACAGTAGGATGTTCATTATAGAGACCTATAGAAGAGACTGTATCTACAGTAGGATGTTCGTTATAGAGACCTATAGAAGAGACTGTGTCTACAGTAGGATGTTCATTATAGAGACCTATAGAAGAGACTGTATCTACAGTAGGATGTTCATTATAGAGACCTATAGAAGAGACTATCTACAGTAGGATGTTCATTATAGAGACATATAGAAGAGACTGTATCTACAGTAGGATGTTCAGTATAGAGACCTATAGAAGAGACTGTATCTACAGTAGGATGTTCATTATATAGACCTATAGAAGAGACTGTATCTACAGTAGGATGCTCATTGTAGAGACCTATAGAAGAGACTATCTACAGTAGGATGTTCATTATAGAGACCTATAGAAGAGACTGTATCTACAGTAGGATGTTCATTATAGAGACCTATAGAAGAGACTATCTACAGTAGGATGTTCATTATAGAGACCTATAGAAGAGACTGTATCTACAGTAGGATGTTCATTATAGAGACCTATAGAAGAGACTGTATCTACAGTAGGATGTTCATTATATAGACATATAGAAAAGACTGAATCTACAGTAGGATGTTCATTATAGAGACCTATAGAAGAGACTGTATCTACAGTAGGATGTTCATTATAGAGACCTATAGAAGAGACTGTATCTACAGTAGGATGTTCATTATAGAGACCTATAGAAGAGACTGTATCTATAGTAGGATGTTCGTTATAGAGACCTATAGAAGAGACTGTATCTACAGTAGTATGTTCGTTATAGAGACCTATAGAAGAGACTGTATATACAGTAGGATGTTCATTATAGACACCTATAGAATATACTGTATCTACAGTAGGATGTTCATTATAGAGACCTATAGAAGAGACTGTATCTACAGTAGGATGTTCGTTATAGAGACCTATAGAATATACTGTATCTACAGTAGGATGTTCATTATAGAGACCTATAGAATATACTGTATCTACAGTAGGATGTTCATTATAGAGACCTATAGAAGAGACTGTATCTACAGTAGGATGTTCATTATAGAGACCTATAGAAGAGACTGTATCTACAGTAGGATGTTCGTTATAGAGACCTATAGAAGAGACTGTATCTACAGTAGGATGTTCGTTATAGAGACCTATAGAAAAGACTGTATCTACAGTAGGATGTTCATTATAGAGACCTATAGAAGAGACTGTATCTACAGTAGGATGTTCATTATAGAGACCTATATAAGAGACTGTATCTACAGTAGGATGTTCATTATAGAGACCTATAGAAGAGACTGTATCTACAGTATGATGTTCGTTATAGAGACCTATAGAAGAGACTGTATCTACAGTAGGATGTTCATTATAGAGAACTATAGAAGAGACTGTATCTACAGTAGGATGTTCGTTATAGAGAACTATAGAAGAGACTGTATCTACAGTAGGATGTTCATTATAGAGACCTATAGAAGAGACTGTATCTACAGTAGGATGTTCATTATAGAGACCTATAGAAGAGACTGTATCTACAGTAGGATGTTCATTATAGAGACCTATAGAAGAGACTGTATCTACAGTAGGATGTTCATTATAGAGACCTATAGAAGAGACTGTATCTACAGTAGGATGTTCATTATAGAGACCTATAGAAGAGACTGTATCTATAGTAGGATGTTCGTTATAGAGACCTATAGAAGAGACTGTATCTACAGTAGTATGTTCGTTATAGAGACCTATAGAAGAGACTGTATATACAGTAGGATGTTCATTATAGAGACCTATATAAGAGACTGTATCTACAGTAGGATGTTCGTTATAGAGACCTATAGAAGAGACTGTATCTACAGTAGGATGTTCATTATAGAGACCTATAGAAGAGACTGTATCTACAGTAGGATGTTCGTTATAGAGACTTATAGAATATACTGTATCTACAGTAGGATGTTCATTATAGAGACCTATAGAAGAGACTGTATCTATAGTAGGATGTTCGTTATAGAGACCTATAGCAGAGACTGTATATACAGTAGGATGTTCATTATAGAGACCTATAGAAGAGACTGTATCTATAGTAGGATGTTCATTATAGAGACCTATAGAAGAGACTGTATCTACAGTAGGATGTTCATTATAGAGACCTGTAGAAGAGACTGTATCTACAGTAGGATGTTCATTATATAGAGACCTATAGAAGAGACTGTATCTACAGTAGGATGTTCGTTATAGAGACCTATAGAAGAGACTGTGTCTACAGTAGGATGTTCATTATAGAGACCTATAGAAGAGACTGTATCTACAGTAGGATGTTCATTATAGAGACCTATAGAAGAGACTATCTACAGTAGGATGTTCATTATAGAGACATATAGAAGAGACTGTATCTACAGTAGGATGTTCAGTATAGAGACCTATAGAAGAGACTGTATCTACAGTAGGATGTTCATTATAGAGACCTATAGAAGAGACTGTATCTATAGTAGGATGTTCGTTATAGAGACCTATAGCAGAGACTGTATATACAGTAGGATGTTCATTATAGAGACCTATAGAAGAGACTGTATCTATAGTAGGATGTTCATTATAGAGACCTATAGAAGAGACTGTATCTACAGTAGGATGTTCATTATAGAGACCTGTAGAAGAGACTGTATCTACAGTAGGATGTTCATTATATAGAGACCTATAGAAGAGACTGTATCTACAGTAGGATGTTCGTTATAGAGACCTATAGAAGAGACTGTATCTATAGTAGGATGTTCGTTATAGAGACCTATAGAAGAGACTGTATCTACAGTAGTATGTTCGTTATAGAGACCTATAGAAGAGACTGTATATACAGTAGGATGTTCATTATAGAGACCTATATAAGAGACTGTATCTACAGTAGGATGTTCGTTATAGAGACCTATAGAAGAGACTGTATCTACAGTAGGATGTTCATTATAGAGACCTATAGAAGAGACTGTATCTACAGTAGGATGTTCGTTATAGAGACTTATAGAATATACTGTATCTACAGTAGGATGTTCATTATAGAGACCTATAGAAGAGACTGTATCTATAGTAGGATGTTCGTTATAGAGACCTATAGCAGAGACTGTATATACAGTAGGATGTTCATTATAGAGACCTATAGAAGAGACTGTATCTATAGTAGGATGTTCATTATAGAGACCTATAGAAGAGACTGTATCTACAGTAGGATGTTCATTATAGAGACCTGTAGAAGAGACTGTATCTACAGTAGGATGTTCATTATATAGAGACCTATAGAAGAGACTGTATCTACAGTAGGATGTTCGTTATAGAGACCTATAGAAGAGACTGTGTCTACAGTAGGATGTTCATTATAGAGACCTATAGAAGAGACTGTATCTACAGTAGGATGTTCATTATAGAGACCTATAGAAGAGACTATCTACAGTAGGATGTTCATTATAGAGACATATAGAAGAGACTGTATCTACAGTAGGATGTTCAGTATAGAGACCTATAGAAGAGACTGTATCTACAGTAGGATGTTCATTATATAGACCTATAGAAGAGACTGTATCTACAGTAGGATGTTCATTGTAGAGACCTATAGAAGAGACTATCTACAGTAGGATGTTCATTATAGAGACCTATAGAAGAGACTGTATCTACAGTAGGATGTTCATTATAGAGACCTATAGAAGAGACTATCTACAGTAGGATGTTCATTATAGAGACCTATAGAAGAGACTGTATCTACAGTAGGATGTTCATTATAGAGACCTATAGAAGAG
>NC_088410.1:5328265-5330765 GCF_034236695.1 Oncorhynchus nerka | reverse complement strand
TAACAGAACTGGAGAGACACACAGCAGCTCTGTGGTAATACCCTGTAACAGAACTGGAGAGACACACAGCAGCTCTGTGGTAATACCCTGTAACAGAACTGGAGAGACACACAGCAGCTCTGTGGTAATACCCTGTAACAGAACTGGAGAGACATACAGCAGCTCTGTGCTAATACCCTGTATCAGAACTGGAGAGACATACATACACTGAGGAACACCTTCCTAGTATTGAGTTGCACCCCATTTTCCCCTCAGAACAGCCTCAATTCTTCGGGGCGTGGGGCTCTACAAGGTGTCGTAAGCGTTCCACAGGGATGCTGGCCCATGTTGACTCTTAATGCTTCCCACAGTTGTGTCAAGTTGCCTGGATGTCCTTGGGGGGGGGGTGGACCATTCTTGATACACACGGGGAAACTGTTGAGTGTGAAAAACCCAGCAACGTGGCAGTTCTTGACCCAGAACCGGTGCGCCTGGCACCTACTACCGTCCCCCTGTTCAAAGACACTTAAATAGTTTTCTATCTCATTCACCCTCTGAATGGCACACATACACACTCCATGTCTCAATGGCCTCCAGGCTTAAACATCCTTCTTTACCCTGTCTCCTCCCCTTCATCTTTAACCTGTCTCCTCCCCTTCATCTTTAACCCCTCACCTTCATCTTTAACCTGTCTCCTCCCGTTCATCTTTAACCTGTCTCCTCCCCTTCATCTTTAACCTGTCTCCGCCCCTTCATCTTTAACCTGTCTCCTCCCCTTCATCTTTAACCTGTCTCCTCCCCTTCATCTTTAACCTGTCTCCACCCCTTCATCTTTAACCCGTCTCCTCTCCTTCATCTTTAACCCGTCTCCTCCCCTTCATCTTTAACCCGTCTCCACCCCTTCATCTTTAACCCGTCTCCTCCCCTTCATCTTTAACCCCTCCCCCTTCATTTTTAACCCGTCTCCTCCCCCTCATCTTTAACCTGTCTCCTCCCCTTCATCTTTAACCTGTCTCCTCCTCTTCATCTTTAACCTGTCTCCTCCCCTTCATCTTTAACCCGTCTCCTCCCCTTCATCTTTAACCTGTCTCCTCCCCTTCATCTTTAACCCCTCCCCTTCATCTTTAAGCCTCCCCCTTCATCTTTAACCCTCCCCTTCATCTTTAACTCCTCCCCTTCATCTTTAACTCCTCCCTTCATCTTTAACCTGTCTCCTCCCCTTCATCTTTAACCCGTCCCCTTCATCTTTAACCTGTCTCCTCCCCTTCATCTTTAACCCCTCCCCTTCATCTTTAACCTGTCTCCTCCCCTTCATCTTTAACCTGTCTCCTCCCCTTCATCTTTAACCCCTCCCCTTCATATTTAACCTGTCTCCTCCCCTTCATCTTTAACTCCTCCCCTTCATATTTAACCCTTCCCCTTAATCTTTAACCCGTCTCCTCCCCTTCATCTTTAACCCCTCCCCTTCATCTTTAACCCCTCCCCTTCATTTTTAACCCCTCCCCTTCATCTTTACCTTGTCTCCTCCCCTTCATCTTTAACTCCTCCCCTTCATCTTTAACCTGTCTCCTCCCCTTCATCTTTAATCTATCTCCTCCCCTTCATCTTTAACTCCTCCCCTTCATCTTTAACCCGTCTCCTCCCCTTCATCTTTAACCTGTCTCCTCCCCTTCATCTTTAACCCCTCCCCTTTATCTTTAACCTTGTCGCCTCCCCTTCATCTTTAACTCCTCCCCTTCATCTTTAACCCGTCTCCTCCCTTCATCTTTAACTCCTCCCCTTCATCTTTAACCCTCCCCTTCATATTTAACCCGTCTCCTCCCTTCATCTTTAACCCCTCCCCTTCATATTTAACCTGTCTCCTCCCCTTCATCTTGAACCCCTCCCCTTCATCTTTAAGCCATCCCCTTCATCTTTAAGCCCTCCCCTTTATCTTTAACCTGTCTCCTCCCCTTCATCTTTAACCCCTCCCCTTCATCTTTAAGCCTCCCCCTTCATCTTTAACCCCTACCCTTCATCTTTAACTCCTCCCCTTCATCTTTAACTCCTCCCCTTCATCTTTACCCCTTCATCTTTAACCCCTCCCCTTCATCTTTAACCCCTCCCCTTCATCTTTAACCCCTTCATCTTTAAGCCCTCCCCTTCATCTTTAACCTGTCTCCTCCCCTTCATCTTTAACCCCTCCCCTTCATCTTTAAGCCTCCCCTTCATCTTTAACTCCTCCCCTTCATCTTTAACTCCTCCCCTTCATCTTTAACCCCTTCATCTTTAACCCCTCCCCTTCATCTTTAACCCCTCCCTTCATCTTTAACCCCTTCATCTTTAACCCCTTCATCTTTAACCCCCCTTCATCTTTAAGCCCTCCCCTTCATCTTTAAGCCCTCCCCTTCATCTTTAACCCGTTTCCCCCTTCATCTTTAACCCCTCCCCTTCATCTTTAACCCCTCCCCTTCATCTTTAACCCCTCCATCTTTAACTCCTCCCCTTCATGTTTAACCCCTTCAGCTTTAACCCCTCCCCT